>NC_137611.1:21734357-21854357 GCF_963280865.1 Gymnoscopelus braueri | reverse complement strand
ATGTACAAGAGAGGGGGAAAAAATGTGGGGGCCCGGGGAGGGGGGTAGGTTAAGACTTAGACAGGGGCCATTTTCGAATTGCAGCCTCCTGAAGGTGTATCTTTAGGGCAGTTTTGAAAGTGAGTAGGGTTTTACACTCCTTTACTCCTTTTGGTAGGGCATTCCACCTTTTTGTATACTAACTAACTTAAGGATATTTCACTTTCAAAAAAACTTTTGGTGATTTTATCATCTACTCAGGCTTTTGTGAGCCCCGCAGACAGTTTTTAAGTTGCTTGATTCAATATTTAGATATTAGATATTCATTTTATCAGACACGCCCCCTTCCTATACAAACCCATTGTAACTTCAAACTCCATTTTAACCATGTTAGATTAATCAAAAACACCTGTCCTTGGTTCTGGTGACTCATACCGCCCCCCTAATACGCGAGGGGGTCGTGTTTTTTTCATTTATTTTTAATATTTTTTGGGGGAAATGAAAATAATAAAATACAATTAAATTTTTTTATTAAATAAATGAAAAAATATCTCGGAAAAACACGGCCCCCTCACGCATTAGGAGGGCAGGGTGAGTCACCAGAACCAAGGACGGGTGTTTTTGGTGAATCTAACATGGTTAAAATGGAGTTTGAAGTTACAATAGGTTTGTATAGGAAGGGGGCGTGTCTGATAAAATTAATATCACATATCTAAATAAATACTGAATCGAACAACTTAAAAACTGTCTGGGGGGCTCACAAAGGCTTGAGTAAATGATAAAATCACCAAAAATTTTTTTTTAAAGAAATGTACCTCAAGGTCTTGGCTTCTCAATACAGTGCGCATTTAGATTTGAGCAGTGACATTGTAGATCCACCCACCCATTTTTTCTTTTTTTCCCTTCACACCATCCTCAAACACATTCATGCTCAGATGCTCTCCCTCACTCGTACACCACACACACACACACACACACACACACACACACACACACACACACACACACACACACACACACACACACACACACACACACACACACACACACACACACACACACACACACACACACACACCGATAAAGGCTACCTATACCACAGACAAATAACAACTTAGGGACATCAGACTGGTAATCAAAATGGAATCAAATGTACTAATCTTATCTCTAGTGTTAATCCATTATTGTTGTTAATCTATACTGTATTAGTCTTACATTTTCATTAGTGATTAAGCCAAAGATCTCACTGTAAAAGTAAAAAATACTGGACCAGAATAAAAAGGACATGACCAGAACATGTGATAGAGAGTCACTACCATATATCATATTTTCACATGGCATTTGAATAATGAAAACTATGTAAAACTTTAAATTGTATTAAGCAATGTCTTGCACAGAATAATAATAATAATAATAATAATAATACACTTTATTTGTATAGCACCTTTCATGACATGAAATGCAGCTCAAAGTGCTTTACAGAGCAAGAATAAAGCACAAGCGCTTTACAGAAAAAGTACAAATAAGAAAAGAAATGTCAAGAAGAGGCATGAATTCTGTCTATAGCGGCTTCCCACTGATAAATGGTAAATGGTGCATTTATATAGCGCCTTCATCCAAGGCGCTTTACAATGATCGTGCATTACATTCACCAATTCACACACACATTCATTCACCGATGGCGGAGGAAACCATTCAAGGCTAATCGGGAGCAATTAAGGGGTTCAGCTTCTTGCTCAAGGACACTTCAACACTAATTCTGGGGGAGCCCGGGATCAAACTGGTTAAGCGGCCGCTCTACCTCCTGAGCCACTGCCGCCCCACTGATCTCCCCTCGTCGGTGTTCCCAGGTCATGTTCCCACTGTTTCTCACACAGTTTCTCGAGGTCGGGTCTGGCCGGGGACCACCAGGGGCCCAAGAAATAGACCCGTAAAGATCTGTAACTCTGAGAGTGCAATTAAATGGTAGCAAATGTGGTTCCAATTTGGTTCCAATTTGTTCACTCTCAGGAGTTAAATAAACCCTGAGGATTCCACAGTGTAAATTGGGGTCCCAGAGATGAAAATTAGTATCAAATGGGGGTCCGTGGGCCTATAATACATATCAAGCTGGGGGTTCCTGAAATTAAAAATGAGAACCTCTCCTCTAGCACCACCATTAGGACAAGCTTTCCACTTGCACACAAGATATGTCAAAATCTAATGAGCAGATTGTCATGAAGCCTGTTGAGCACATTGATGCTCCCCCGAGGATAAACCCTAACCATTTGAATGCCCCTATGGCCTTTCCTCTAGCGCCACCCTTAGGCCAAATATCACCTTATCACACAATATATCGCCTTTTATGATTCAGTGGTTCTCAAATTTGTTTTGTTTGTTATGCATTCGGCCACGGACCCCCTTTAACTCTGACGGTGTGTGATGGTTCAGCTGATGGTGAGTGATATGGTTCAGTTGAGTTGCGAGCACACAGAACAAAATGACCCCAGGCAGTATATCACACAGCAAGTGACATGTATTACACACAGAGAGAATATAATACAGTGCTGGACACATGTCATGACCAGAGAAATATGAGAAATGGAAAAGAACAGACTGAGTGGGAAAACAAGTAAACAACAGATGCATCTTGTATCATTGTGCACAAGTGTCAGTCTATCTGATAACGCAGTTGATGTCCATGATGCCGTTAAAGGAGGAGTTCACCCAAAAAATTACTTATTTTCTATCAATTACACACCCCATGAAGCGTTGATTTCATGGATTTATTTTTGTTTTTGTGGCATTCCTAAGACAATAATTTGATGACCGTGTGTATTTCCGGTAGGAGACACAAATAATCTACTTTGTGTCTCCTACCGGATACATTAGCCGGTAGGAGACGGGAATCAAATTATTAGCTTAGGAATGCGACAAAAACAAAAATAAACCCATGGATTCAAGGCTTCATAGGGTGTGCAATTGATAGAAAATAAGTACTTTTTTGGGTGAACTCCTCCTTTAAGTGTATCACGAAGTTCTTACGCATGATGAGAGTGAATCAACAAATGTGTTTACTGGTCAATCAGATACATGTCAGTCCTAATCATACAGTATAATCATCATATCTTTTGTAGGTCTCCACCCAACAGCAACGATTTGTGCTCGACTGCAATTCTAAATGTAATTTTACTTCCAATCACACCACAATTTGCTGTTGTTATGTCTTTGCAGGTATAATGCTGGGCAGAATGGGGCCTAATGGCACCGCGTTGGTCAATTTCTGTCAGAGTTTGAACGAGGCTGTTCTTAAGATAGTCGCCATCGTCATCTGGTAAGAACAGGAAGGTGAACAGCCCTCCTCACACTTCTTGACTTACACTAGACACTACATTTTCTCCACTCAAGGTGTTAACATTTGGTCAGGGCCAAGATAGGCTTTTGAATGAAAATGTGTCCTATTCTTCACATGCACTTGCGGTATAATACAACTGAGCCAACATTGTAGGCAGTGTAATTCAAGCCTCCTCAACAGTATGGAGGTCTTTTTTGCTCGCTTATTCACACAACGCATATGGTTCCTCTCCACTGAATAGATCATAAATTAGTAATTACTGTAGGCATTCCTGCATGCAGATGCCAGGTTCATTTGTTGACCTGGCATCCTATAGTTTGTATACTTTCAATGTCCATATTATCAAATTTTTTATATTATAATGTTTAGTCTGATGATAGGTTCTTGGTTCACCTGTGATCCTAGATTACTGAGGCACTACACTGTCTCTATGCATTTGATGTATTACCTTGTGTTTACCTTGCTTACTGAAAATCTCTCTGGATTGAGAGTGTCTAAATAAATGCCTAAATTGTAAATTGTATGTTGTCGCTGTCGGGAAGAAACCATCATCTTTTTATGTTTTTTCATATGTCCTGTTATGCCCTGTTTTATACTTTGTTGTAGGCCTATTACAGCATCGCGCATAAGTAGCGATTATATGATGACATGCCCGAAATAGGGACATCAATTTGAAAATGGTTAAGTCTGTCTGTGGGTGTTTTTAAAGTTGAGCTGCATCTTTGAAAACTGTCTTTTGTTTGACCTTCTCACTGCTGCAGCAGTCAAGGCAAAAAGTCACAATAGAGCAGGGAAGGACACAGGAATAAAGAGATCTTGTTTGCATATAAAAGCCTTCATCTCATTCACTGCCACAATTATTGCTGGCCGCGTTTGCCCACTGCCAGAGATTTTTCATCGAAAAAAAAAAGTACTCAGGAGCCGAGATACAGAAAGTTTTAAGTTAACAAGGAAGTGGATGGGAGTCTAGATCTTCAAAAAATCATATCTCCTTGGTCTTTGGGTCAAATTTGAAAAAAAGAATTAAAAAATTTAAATTACGTTTTTTACGTCAGTGGCAGCATTGGTAAACGGGAATAATTACGTTTATTACGTCAGTGGCAGGGAATGAGTTAAAAGATCCACTATATCGCCAGATGCACTGACTAACCTAGTCCGTGAGTGGACTGAAACATTTCCCATACTCTGTTCAGCCCTGGAACTTTTAATTAAGGCGTTTATATGCAAACAAGACCTATTGTCTGATCTCTTTATTCCTGTGTGGAAGTCCTTCCCTGCTCTATTTTTATAAATACTTAACATTAATATTTAAAGAAAATATTACCAAGAGCTTATGACTAAATTAATTTCCTGAAAAGCAATGGTTTAGGTGGGACATACAAGGTTTCAACTGGTGTGCAACAGTTAATCAAACTAATCAATTTAATTCATTATAAGAAATAATTTATATTTTTATAAGATTTATTTCTTTAAAAAAAATAGCTGATTTTTGCTATTTTGCACAACGCTGTTGTAGGACTAAGTATAAAATATGGCTTAAGGGATTAATCAAACTAATCAATTTAGTCAATTATAAAAAAAACTATTCTCATTTTTTTCACGCCAATTTGCATAGTATATGCTTCTCGATTATCCTATTAATTGAAAAAGTAATGGATAGAATAATTGCTAAGAAAATAATAATGGAAAAGAATGGCCCTACTTTCAATACGCTGTGGCTCCTGCAACTGAACATCAACATGCATTACAACAAGACCAAATATGTGTTGTTATAACAACACATGCCCCCCCCCCCTTTTTTCTACCCTGTAGATATAGTGTTTTATATTTGTGATGATATTTGATGAATTGAATACCTAGGACCCCAATGGAAACAAGACCGCAAGGACTTTTTGGGGTGTTATCCTTTTAGACAAAGTGTTTGACTGGACTCGTGCTGTTTTTACATTTCTGTCTCATAAAATATTCAATCAATCAATCAATCCCCAGGTATTTCCCGTTTGGGATCGTGTTCCTGGTGGCGGGAAAGATCCTGGAGATGGATGACCCTACGGCCATGGGGAAGAAGCTGGGCTTCTACGCCATCACGGTGGTAATGGGACTGATACTGCACGGCCTCATCATTCTGCCCGCCATGTACTTCTTCATCACCAAGAAGAGCCCCATCGTTTACATCAGGGGCATTCTGCAGGCTCTGCTCATATCACTGGCCACTTCGTCCAGGTAAACTACAGCTATAGAGCTCCAGCAGTGGTGGAAAGTAACTAAGTACATGTACTCAAGTACTTTACTTAAGTACAATTTTGAGGTATTTGTACTCTACTTGAGTATTTCCAATTTCCAATACTTTTACTTCTACTCCACTACATCTCAGAGGCAAATATAGTACTTTCACTCCACTACAATTATTTGAAAACTTAAGTAACTATTTACTAGTTACTTTTCAGATATAAATTAGGATATTATGAAACATAAGTTAACCACTTTAGCCCTATTTTATACCGAGGCTACAAGCTCACAACGTGTCGCGATGCGACGCGTTGTGAGCTTGTAGATCGGCTATTTTCAAATATTTTTGCACTTTTACTTTTGGTACACTAAGTACATTTTTGATGCCAATACTTTTGTACTTTTACAAAAAGTATTTTATGTAAATTTTGAATTCTGTACTTTTACAGTTGTAACAGAGTATTTATATATTGCAGTATTGGTACTTTTACTTAAGTAAAGAAATTGAGTAGCCTACTTTTTCCACCACTGAGCTCCAGACGGGCCTATGCCAGATGTTTGGGTCTGATCGTGGTCCTCTTGAAAATCTCAGAAATGCACGCGGCCACCAATCTGACCACTTAACACGGCAGCCGATAAGGTTGAGCATGTAATGATCAATCATTCGATTGGGTTCCGGCTTGGATCAATGGAACTAACATAGTATAGGCTACTTTATACTAGTTCCTATTTATCGGTATCAAAATATCATGACTTTTTATTTGTTTATTTATTATTTTATATCATTCAAATCTTAGTGTTTTGTCAATCTTCTTTGTCAATCTACTTGCAAAATCTTCACGGCCGGCCCACGGTTGAGAACCACTGTCCTCTAGACCACCCAAAAAATTATAATTCCAATCAATTTAAAAATGTTTGTTTTTGTTTTGTTTTCCCCTATAATGATACACCACTGAAAACATCAAACAGATGCTTGACTTCAAATAAAAGGTGTCCAGGACTCCATGCTACAAAACTGTAGACTGAGACCGATTCAAGAGATGTATTTGTCATGCACATGCAAGTATATGTGAATATTCTTTAATATAATAAAAACAAAAGGCAATGTAATAATAACAAAAAACACAGCTGAATTAACTAATATAGTGAAAGTGTATCAAGAATATCACGTATGTTAGTGTGTACAATGTGTAAAGTAATGTTAAGTGTAGATCATTTTGAATGATCTCATAGGTGTGCAGAAAAAACTATATTCATATTATAGACAAGTTATGATTGTAAAATATAAACTGCAGAATCTACATACGTACATGCAGCAGCCAGAGTGCAAAAACGTTAAATAACAGTAGCAATTCTGAGCAAGATACTGTCCAAAAACTAATGTTGTTCATATGAATAAAGCATGAACTAAAGCTCAAGGGTATGACTATTTCATACATATACTATTTCAGCCTGCTACAGTACTTACAGTAGCTGTTATCTTGGTCAGCCCAGTAACTTAAGTTATGTTTCCTTTCCAACTACACATTTTTGATCACACCAAAGAACAATTAAATCTGATTGTACGCCCGTTTTGTTAATGAGGCGCATTGTCTTCCATCATGGACCAGGTTCTTATGTACAGTATGCCTATGTGCTTGCTGATTGCTTATGTAAATGAAATACAGGAATTGAGGCTACTGTGACATTCTCTGCAGTCGTTCTGGAAAAGAGCATAATTATAATAAGAGCTCAATTTAAATGTAAATACACGTACGCACGCACGAACGCACGCACGCACGCACGCATGCACGCACACGCACACACACATACACACACACACACACACACACACACACACACACACACACACACACACACACACACACACACACACACACACACACACACACACACACACACTCTCTCTCTCTCTGTCTCCCTCTCACAATGTTTGGCCTTGATGTTATCATTTGTTATGTACTATTTTGACATTGGCCTTTGATCCCTTTTTTGTACATTTTCCATTTTGTATTTGTTTACTTTATTGCAAGATTAATTACATTTCACTGCAAGATTAATTACATTTCACATCCTTGTATTTTGAATAATAGCAAAATATTCTATTAATCTGTTAGTGTAGCATTATATGGGTATGGGGTCATTGAGGTTAGACCATTTGCCGATAACCACAGAAAACCTCCCATATTTCACAGCATAATGTTGGCAGGTTTGAATAATGTTACAAGGCCACTTATTGAAATGTTGAGAACATATGTGCATCATTCATTATGTGCTCAGTGTGTTGAACTACGCCATTCCAGTAAGTGGAGAGAGGGCTGACTACTCTCCCTCCTCCCACACAGTGGTGGAAAGTAACATAGTAGATTTACCCAAGTACTGTACTGAGGCAAATGTTGTACTTGTACTCCACTACAATTATGTATTTCTACATTGTGTGGTATCGCAACTTTTACATAAGTAAAGAAAAAATATATTTGAGTAATGAGTACCACCTCCACTGACTGTGCCCCCTCCTCCCACAGCTCTGCTACTCTGCCTATAACCTTCAAGTGCCTCCTGGAGAACAACCACATTGACCGACGCATCATCCGCTTTGTGCTGCCCGTGGGGGCCACCATCAACATGGACGGCACCGCCCTGTACGAGGCCGTGGCGGCCATCTTCATAGCCCAGGTCAACAACTACGAGCTGGACTTTGGCCAGATCATCACCATAAGGTGAGCCGAAGGAATTTTCATTGATGTCGTTGACTCCCCTTCTTCCCATCCTTGAACATATGAAAGAAGACATAATTGTAAATGTATAGAAAAAGATAGAAAATAAGAGAGAAAGGAGCGCATCTGTTTGGCTGGAGTAAAAATCCCCAACAAGGTGCTCTTTGGTAAAAATGGATGACAAAATTGATTTGCCAAATAGGGATGAGACCAAGGCACTAAAAAATTAAAAACCTAATGTATGCCAGGAATAAAAAATACATGTGTGACTAAAAAATTATTTGAATGTGGCACTAAACTGCAAGTGAAAGGAAGATGTTTTCTTTATTTATTTCTTAAATGGCAAGAGCAGGCCATTTATTAAAAAAAGTAATCTCTTCCATGTGAACATCAACAATAAAAGATTCCCTGCACACTGCCACTTGCACGGTACATGAAGAATTTATTAAGCAACGTTTCGGTCACACTCAACCTTCTTCAGCCAACCGAAACAAGGCCTTATTTCTTATTTCTTTTTTTTCTTCTTTTTTTTAATTATTTATCAGGGACAGTGCACATCAATCAACATGTCAGTTTTCACATCCATGTTAATGGGCCAGAATTAGCCAAAGGCTAAATTTCATCTGTAGTCCCTGAGCAGGCTGTTAAAAGTGGTGATACTGTATATCCTTGGAATTTATTGAAGGACATCATTCAAATCCCAACACACCTGACCTGAGCCATCCAAAGATCAGGCTCCTTCTACCCATGCACTATCATAGATGTAGATGTATTTTTCGATTTTGACATTTGCATATCTACAGTATGATACGAAAGTAAAAGTCAGACTCGATAAAATACATCTACTGTATGACAGTCTTTATCCAAGGCTACCCATGCACAGACTCCACCTCAAGGATTCTCAAGACATCATTTAGCCCCCCGCTAGAGCAGAATGTGTGATATTACATTTAGTTTGGCTTGAAGCGACGGCGCCGCCCGCAGATGTTGCTTATAATGCAACACAGGAATTAATTCAGTGTCACACATTTTTGATTAATTCCAAATTAACAAAATGCACCATTATGGGATTTGCCAGATATAGCTGTACGCCTATAAATGTACATGTCAAGCAGATTAAGCGTTGCACAACCTTCGATAAATCAGTCTGGATGTCAGGGTGTGGGGGAGTCAGGCTGGTTGGGACATATTACATATTGTTAAGTGTTATTTAAGTAAAAGTTACAATACCCCTGTAAAAGTGTGGTAATAGTAGAATAGTATTTTACAAGTAAAGGTCCTGTATACAAACTTGCACTTGAGTAAAAGTACAAAAGTATTGGCATAAATATGTACTTAGTTAGTGTACCAAAAGTAAAACATATGCCAAAGCTTGTAGATCTGCTATTTTTTTATCCTGTTTTGTAATGACAATCTGCAAATTAATTCTAACTCAAGCTTCCAAATAATTGTAGTGGAGTAAAAAGTACAATATTTGCCTCCGAGATGCACTGTAGTGGAGTAGAAGTATAAAGATTTGTTTTAATAATACCACAAAGTTTACCAGTGGTGTAAAGTAACCAAATACATGCTTAAGTACAAGGATTTTTTTCTTTCTTCAGTATTTACAATTTTCAATACTTTTACTTCTACCCCATTAGATCTCAGAGGAAAATATTGTACTTTCACTCCACTACAATTATATGAAAACTTTAGTTACTTGTTACTTTGTAGATTTTGATTATTATTACAAAACATTATTATTACTAGCCACTTCAGTCCTACAATATATATATTTCGGCCATTTGAAAATAGCAGATGTACAAGCTACGACGCATTGTGAGCTTGTAGATCGGCTATTTTCTAAATATTTTTTCATACGTTTTGAGCTTGTGAAATGGGACATTTTGCACAATGAGTACTTTTACTTTTGATATTTTTATGTATATTTTGATGCCAATACTTTTGAACTTTTACTCAAGTACATTTTTAATACGGGACTTCTGCTTGTAACAGAGTATATCTACATTGCGGCATTGATACTTTTACTTAAGTAAAACATGTGAGTACTTCTTTCATCACTGTCAGTTACTTCATACCACTAACAACAACTCTCCATCCCTGTGATGTGGTGACATGTTTGTGTAATAACATTAAGCATGGTCCTCATGGTCTGCAGTCTGCCGTACAGTGGCTTATAATCCCCCCTGATGGTAAAACCCATATGACCTGTATTACTCATGTCCCTCATCACGCTAGGATCATAATCATTTCCCTTCCATCGCCGTTCTGTTCTGGTGCCGATTGACTGGGTGGGAGGACCACCTCCATCTGTGCTTTATACTGTCCTGACTGAGGCAGTTTGACATATCCATGCAGTAGGCAGAAACCTTGTATCTCCATTTTCTAACCTTTTGTGTTTTTTCGTAAATTAACACCCTACTTGATCATACTACAGCGTTAACACAAAATAATCAAAAGCAGCAGATCCGCAAGCTCGAAACGCGGCACAAAATGTGACGCGTTTTGAGCAACTTTTGCGTTTTCTGCTACTTTTGCTATTTTTTATATGAATCCTGAAAAGTAATAAGTTCAACATCACTGGCGAGTGGGCGGAGCAAGTTGAGGAGCTCACTAAAGAGTTTCACCATCGCCTCAACCTGATCGATCTGTCCCCCCTCCCTATAGTCATGAAACTCGAGGCTGTGAGAGAAGTGGCCCTGGCAAAGATACTACATCTATTTGCCAATGTACACATCCCACAAAAGGCACTGAGAGACATGACAAATAGAACTGTCCAGCTGGCCAGAAAATGGGTTGGCCTAAACACACACTCCA
Organism: Gymnoscopelus braueri; assembly: GCF_963280865.1. NCBI lineage: Eukaryota > Metazoa > Chordata > Actinopteri > Myctophiformes > Myctophidae > Gymnoscopelus > Gymnoscopelus braueri. The sequence continues at coordinate 21,843,281 of NC_137611.1, read as the reverse complement.
CACGAGACATACTCTTCCTTTCATATGGCGAAGGGGGGCTGGGGGTCCCAAATGTAGAGTGGATCTATGCAGCAACAAGGCTAACCCACCTACTCCACATGCTTAATAATGATGATGGCACTGTCAGAGAAATGGCCAGGGCATCACTCCTACTGGACTTACGCAGGAGGAAGGTCCCCCTGGCTGTTGCAGATCAGAATAATTTCCTAGGTTTCAGGAGGAAAGACTCTGGAAAACTGGACTCACAAGACAAGGGCTTTGGGGTCTGGTCTGATTGGCCAGATCTCAATGACCTCTGCCACTAGACAGGAGTCCAGTTAAAATGGGCAAAAAACAACACCGAAGTGCTTATCTGTGATGGACTAATTACAGACCCCAGTGTGGTAGTGGAGGCTACTCTCTCCCACCAGGGAGGGGACATTAGACAGGAAGACACAGCTAGAAGGGTTCTGCTTAATATGAAACAGACTGAGGTCAAACAACACAGGCTTACCAAGATAAGCATTCTAAGTACCAACCACTACTGAGAATCATAACAAACCTTGGGTACAGATGCAGATTCTCTGTACTCATATTTGGAAGCCTGGGCCATGTATATAATAAGCTGACCACGAGTGGCCTAGCAATCGCTGGCATGACAAAAAACAAAGCCAAACAACTTGCTAAATATTGCTCTGTTTCAGCTGTTATAGGCAGTTTGGCTGTGTGGAGGAGGAGGTGCCATGTGTATCCTTAGGGACCATGAACTATCAACCCCGTTATATTTGTTTCCCTGAAAATTAATTGTAATTTGTGGATTCAAATAAAGAATTAAAATGTGTGCGTGTGCGCGCGCTCATGCCAAATCTCTCCAAAAAGTACAGTGGATGAGAAATAGACATTGTGAGGATCATTTTCCTGGTTCTCACAAGAGAAATGGTTTTATGGTTAGTGTTTTTAGAGGTGTATAATTATGTTGGTGTCAGTATCCTGGTGTCAGCATCCTGGTCAGTATCCTGGTGTCAGTATCCTGATGTCAGTATCCTGGTCAGTATCCTGATGTCAGTATCCTGATGTCAGTATCCTGGTCAGTATCCTGATGTCAGTATCCTGATGTCAGTATTCTGGTCAGTATTCTGGTCAGTATCCTGATGTCAGTATCCTGGTCAGTATCCTGATGTCAGTATCCTGATGTCAGTATCCTGATGTCAGTATCCTGGTGTCAGTATCCTGATGTCAGTATCCTGATGTCAGTATCCTGGTGTCAGTATCCTGATGTCAGTATCCTGATGTCAGTATCCTGGTGTCAGTATCCTGATGTCAGTATCCTGATGTCAGTATCCTGGTGTCAGTATCCTGATGTCAGTATTCTGATGTCAGTATCCTGGTCAGTATCCTGGTGTCAGTATCCTGATGTCAGTATCCTGGTGTCAGTATTCTGATGTCAGTATCCTGGTCAGTATCCTGGTGTCAGTATTCTGATGTCAGTATCCTGGTCAGTATCCTGGTGTCAGTATCCTAACCATAACCACCTATAGTGCGCGCCAAAAATCCTGAAGGGGGGCGTCAACAAGTGTAATTTGGTAGCGGCGGACATCTTTGTGGGGTATAAACAGGTTGACTTAACATTGCCCCCCACAAGTATGTCTGCAGCTACTATGCCACCGCCCCCCCGTGGTGACGAGACGTTGGCAAGCCCTATATAGAGCATCGCAGTTCCCGCCCACTTCCTGGTTTTTCCTGGTGCCGGAAGAAAAAACTCAATGCATTTTTCCCATTGACATTTCCAAAAATATTTATATCAATTAATTTAAGCCTAGAATCAAGCCATCCAGGGTCCTGGTGAATCATGACCATAAAACGTTTTTTTCTGTGATTTTTTTTATTTTATATTTAATTATATGATATACTATATTTAATAAATACCCTTTGTTTTGCCGTTTTCAAAAAAAAATAATCACAGAATCAAACGTTTTATGGTCATGATTCACCAGGACCCTGGATGGCTTGATTCTAGGCTTAAATTAATTGATATAAATATTTTTGAAATGTCAATGGGAAAAATGCATTGAGTATTTTGCGGTGGAACCCGGAAGGGGCGGGAACTGCGATGCTCTATATATATGGTTATACCTACTCTCTCTAGACTCAACAGCTCCTGGATACAGCACGGAAGCAGATAGTTATGTGCTTTGTACATTGTGACTGCAGTATTAAGGTCAACAAGATCATGCAGTTTTAGGGTGTTTGATTGAATGAAAGGTGAATTTGTTGGCGCGTAGTATTCTGCATGGTTGGCAATTCTGATGGCTTTTAATGTCCAATGTCCGCACAAGTATAGTAATACAAACGTGTGTGTGTGTGACAGTCTTTGAAAATGTTTGCATATGATGACATGCCCAAAATAAGGACATAAGGTTGAAAATGGTTTGTCTGTGGGTGTTTATACAGCTGCTGCTGCTGCAGCAGTCAAGGCTAAAAGTCACAAAAGAGCAGGGAAGGACTCGCACACAGGAATAACAAGATATTGTTTGCATATAAACGCCTTCATTAAAAGATCCACTTTCGCCAGATGCACTGACTGACCATAGTCAGTGGACTGAAACGTTTGCCATACTCTGTTCAGCCTTGGTTTTTAATGAAGGCTTTTATATGCAAACAAGACCTATTAGTCTGACATCTTTATATGCGTGAGAGTCCCCTGCTCTATCAGAGCTATACATCATTACATCAAGAGTATAAATGCTGCTGCCTTACTCTCTTTCTCTCTCTCTCACTGTCTTTTTCCTTCTCTCACATCCATTTCTCCTTTACATTAACTCCCCTCAGATGAAGAATATTCCACTTTCAGTCAGGACACATGAGAGTATTTATAGGACACTTTAGACCATTTGCAACAAACGGTGTACAGTTGTATACCTGAGAGTGGTCAGGTATTAAAAGGTGACTGGTTTCAATGAGATAGCTTGATGTACTGTAAGTCAGCTGAAAGTCTCCCAAGCCAGACTGTATTGACTCACACAATTTTCAAACGCTTCCGTCATACAGTCTGTGTAAAGGAAGCGCTGAAAATGATCCAGGAGTAAAGCGGATGTCCCGCCTTCTGTTTGGTCTTTGCAGTCGCGCAAATTTGTCCCAATGTAAATCAAATTAGTCAAAGCCCATATAGCTTGCTGCTCATCAGGAATGGAAATTCAAAAACAGATCTTAAAGATATCTAAAAATATATATTTTCGTGAACGGAAATGTCGAACAGATGACAGCTTCCTTCCTCTGCTTTCAGGGGGTGTAGTTCCAGACTCTACATAGCATTCAGAGTCTATGGAATGGTTGATAGCTGATGTGGTGTTATTGCCGCGCTGATGCTGGTTGATCGGCTGGTGTGATTATCGCATGCTTGACTTAAGTGCCCTGTCTGAACTAACGTTATGCTCCATCGATGTTGCTTCTTCTTTGCCAGCATCACTGCCACCGCAGCCAGCATCGGTGCTGCTGGGATCCCTCAGGCTGGTCTCGTCACCATGGTGATAGTGCTGACCTCCGTGGGCCTGCCCACTGACGACATCACTCTCATCATTGCGGTCGACTGGGCGCTGTAAGTACTGTAAATCCCGCTGATTGAACATTCAATCATGCAATGGAAATTGGTGAAAGGAAGCATCATGCATTAGCATGCCTGGATATGGCTGTCATGGCAATGCTTATGCATTTGCATGATTAATGTTAAATGAAGCTGCCCTTGATGTTATTGGAATGTGTGTGCCGATATTTTTTTAAAGAGTTCTACGACGGTTACTGTGCTGTATTTGAAGCTGCAATCCATCAGTCTTATGTCTCCTGATGAATAGAGGTATTTGGAATGATGTCTGAACTACAATAAAAAATATCGGCACATCTAGTGTCCAAACTGGTGCACTGTCTGCTTCAAATAACTTAACCCATTAAAACCGGGAAAGCATCTGTGTTATTTTAGATTTTTGCGTTGGCTATTCAAAATTAGCAGATATACAAGCTCAACGCGTGCCACTTTGTGCCGCACTGCAAGCTTGTATTTGAAGTTTCAAAGGAAACTGGACATGGCAATAATTCAATTAATGAATAATCCATTGCTAATGGGGCATGGCTGTAATTATACTTTAGGGTTCCGTATTTGCTACATAATACAACCAATGAACATCATTTTTTTATTCCAGGGATCGATTCAGAACCATGGTGAATGTGATGGGTGATGCCTTGGCCACAGGGATCATGGCTCATATTTGTAGAAAAGACTTTATCAACGAAGGAGAACAGGTGAGAGGTAACATTCACTACTTACACCCTATATATAATTAGTTTACCGGGGCCCCCCAGGGGTCTATACGTGGCCCCCTCAATCCTACAGTACATGATTGCTGTCTTATAGACTATAGACTTATAGACAGGGGAAATAACAAACCTTATGCAACAGAGGTGTTGTAAATGCGACATCAAGTAGCTGAATGGTGTCTATTGCACCGTTAAATCCAAGTTAACTCTGCGTGTGTCCGCCAGGTGCCTCTCATCTGTGAGACCAAGCCCATGATAAGCATCCAGCAGATGATGGCCTACCAGACCCAGACCAACGGCCTACGCTATCAGCCGCCTCCGCGTCCGGGCAAGCTCGACCATCTGTCCCCAGACGTGGCTCGCCTGATGCAGCTGGAGGAGGGGGTGAGGCACTCGGGGAAGAAAAAGCACCACGGAGCTCTGCACAAGAGAGAGCACCGAGACAACAAGGACCAGTGCGCCATTGACATGAACGGACTGGAGACAAACGTGTGAAGTCTAAAAAAGGCTGCATGGTCAGCACGTCTGTAGCGGCAGGGCAGGGAGACACAGTGGAGCGTTGGTGTGGCAGCACTGGAAGGTATTAAAACGTGCACACGGACACACACGAGCGACCTTTTTCTTCCAAGAAGTACGCCTGCCCGGATGGATGTACTGTAGTCAAACCCTGGAATGAAACCAACTGAGAAAGACAATTTTCTACAGACTCTAAATAATGACCCACAGTTGAGTGTTTATGTGTGTGCGTGTGTGCGTGTGTGCGTGTGTGTGCGTGTGTGCGTGTGTGCGTGTGTGTGTGTGTGTGTGTGTGTGTGTGTGTGTGTGTGTGTGTGTGTGTGCGTGTGTGTGTGTGTGTGTGTGTGTGTGTGTGTGTGTTTATCAGTTATTTATCAGTTATTGTTCATTATCTGCAGTAACACTGTGTTTGCGTCACGTATCAATAATGTGCCGTAGAGCCAGAGGGAGGGAGCTAATAAGGTGTTTTGGTAGAGTGCTGAATGCCTCAGGAAATCAGTTTTCCATCAGAGGGTTTACCCAGTGGAGCTGTGAGCAGAAATGGACAATAGGTAAATATGTACTGTCCCTTATTGGACCGTGTGGTGAAGAAAGAACATGCTCGTCTCTCTTTTTATTTGCAATGGTCTGTTATTTTATTATTTGTTGTCTAATGTGAGTTGGGGAGGGGGGGAGTTCTTCTTGTTTTTTTGTTTTGTTTTGTTTTGGAATTTTGTATATTCTTTATCTATTTTTATTCACATATTCTCTGCTGAAACAAAAAAAAACACTATCAAATGCAAAGTTGCCTCAAACCCCATAGACTGGGCTTTGGACACATTCACGCACTTTCTTATGGTTCATTCACTCTTTTTCAGTAGTGCCACCTTTTGGCCAATCTGCATGAACGTTTAATCAATCAATCAATTATTTCTTTGCCCAAGACCATCATGTCCACTAAGTTTTGTGCAAATCCATAAAATAGCTGTTTGAGAACAGCCGGTGGCGAAAATATTATCTCTTTGGCAGAGGTAATTAATCAATAGTGGGAAGATTAAACAAATGCTGAAATTGTCAAATGTTCCTTTGGTCAACATTTTAACACACACAGGTTGAAGATATTCTTTTTTCAACTGATATTAAATCACTGGTTCTCAATGTCGGGTTTGGGGACCACCAGGGGGTCCAGATGGACCCTTATGGGTCTGTAACTCTGAGAGTCTACAAATGGAACCAAATGGTCCCAAAGATTATTTTCCATTTGTACACTCTCAGAGTTACAGACCTGTAAGAGTCCCTTTGGACCCCTGGTGGCCCCCGGACCAGATGTTGAGAAACAGTGTATTAAATAATCAGCCTGCGTTACCTTTCCCTGCACTTCTGTGTTCTGCCTTGTAATCCCTGAGTCTAACTGGGTACTGCGCTCTGCTTCATATCCCATGTATTCCCTCTTTGCCTTAAACGACCAAAGGAGAAGCATTTGGGAACAGTGTTTTTATACAGCCAGATCTGGAGTGCTAACTGACTGCAAGCAATCAACAACAAAGACAATGGGAGACGGAGCCGATGACAGGCCACACTCCGTCTTTGTGTATATGATGTATGCTGTACATATATTTATTTTAAAAGTGAAAAGATAGTTTCTATTACCATGACAGTTATCATGACATTCAAAAAATGTTGTAATGCTGTCTTTGTAAGGAGAAAACAACATTTCACTTTAGTCCAATTTTATGAAAATGTAACCCACCCCCACTGTGTAAAAAACAAACTCAAACAATGGGGAAAATATATATATTGTACAGAAGAAAAAAAAGAGGATAGTTTGCATAGCATTTTTCATTTATTTATGTGCTGTATCAATTTCTCAGCAATGCAAAAGGGGACATTTTGTTTATTCACTCTCACACAAAGTCATGTCTTATGTCATGTCAACCAGAACTGTCAGTACAACACATACGTCCTAATAATGAGCATACAATTACTGCCCATACTTGTATACACATGTTCACAACCACTCACTCCACCTCACCATCAACTACTAGAACAACAAAAGGATAACGTTTAAGCAATTCACAAACTGTATTCCGCCCAGATACTAAATGTATGGCCTATACTCACTCTCAAACATCATATAGAAACATTGCAACAAAACGCAATAAACTCTTAACCACTTAAGCCCTTCAGTATACACTTTGTTGTACGATGGATATCAAAAGTAGGCGATCTACAAGCTTGCAACGCATTGCGATGCGTGGTGAGCTTGTAGATCGCCTTTTTAAATGTCCTCAGGTGGCAAATATAGTCAAGCATCTCTGTGAAACTGCACCTGAACTAAATTATTTCCTTTTTCTTTCACCATTTCTTTTTTGGAGCCATGGCCCAAGGAATAAATTGATGAAAATTACATTATGCATCTGCTTTATTCTTTGGAGCACTGCTTTCTCCAGAAAGGAACATTGAAGTTTGAAGTGGTCGGTTGAAATGTCAACACCGTGAGATAGAGAGGAACAAGAATAGCCCTGGAGCAAGAATTTGTCAACGCAACCTTCATTACCAAGGCAACACTGACGCACAAACAGCATCTTCATGATGCAGCTGCTATGCCCACCATCTAAGAGATGAGGAGAGATGAGGAGAGGGCAGTGGCTTCATCTCCATAGATTGAACAGTCCAAATGAAAACGTAGTCTTAAAAAGCAAGTTCAGCAAAGGCAGTAAAAATAATGTTATCCTATTGTATTGCCAAAGGAAATTAATGCAAAGTATGCCATGCACGGGGGTATACAGAGGTATTGACCACATCAGAAACTTGGACCTCTACAGGGTCCTCCCACAGGTCACAGTCAAGGTCAGAGAGAGAAGGATGAGGCTGGCTGGGCACTGCGTCCGTCAGGCACCTGGAACCGGTGGCAAGCAAACTGACTCTGTGGGAGCCAACCCAAGGCACAGCCAGGAGGGGAAAGAGGCGTATACCACCTATGTAGACACACTGTAGCACGACAGATAACAACACTGGAGTCCTGACTTGGTGTACCGTGTTGGCTATACCTTCATTAAAGACAGCAATGGCTCATGAGATAGAGCGGTTGTCTGGGATTCAGAAGGTTCACAGTTCAATTCCCGCTCCTCTTGGCATCATGTTGTAGTGTCCTTGAGCAAGACACTGAACATCTGCTGAGCCTTGGTTGGTGCCTTGCATGGCTGCCTCCGGCGTGTGTATGAAATGCTGACATTTCCTCTAGTGCCAACATAGGCCACAATCTCCACTTGGAAGATATCAAAAAATGTAAAGGTGGATAACCATGAAACTTTCTGAGCTCCGTGGAGGATGAACCCTAACCACTTGAGTGACTCCTTTACCTTTCCTCTAGCATCACCCTCAGGCCAAAATGTCTTCTTTTCCTATTTAGCCCCATAGTGAGAATGCTGGGTTCAAAGGATGGCAATGTCACCCTTTAGTCTTCTTTCTGTTATTTTGATTTCACCTCGTTCAAATCAGGTTAGTAGAACTACATGGTGAGATGAAAACCTGTGATCTTTCAGTTATGCGATGGATGATTACCACCAGGCTACAGAGGTCACTGTAATTGTACATGGCAGCATCATCCTCAGGATTCTCCAACGAAACCAGTCTGCCTGATTAGTGCCATCACACACCCTCTCTTCTTCACATTAGCTGCAGTACAATACCCTCTAAGTCTTAGAGGATATTGTACTGCAGCTAATGTGTAGAAGAGAGGGTGTGTCTTAGAGTCTAAGACAGTGGTTCCCAAACTTTTTAGCTCGAGACCCAAAAGAGAAATCCGGCGTTTGCCTGGGACTAGTGAAAATAGCCGATCTACAAGGTGCAGCAGCAGATCTTGCAGGTCTGCTATTTTCACTACTTCTTAAAAAATAAAAATCTAATTATAGGGATTTCTTTGGTTATTTTTTATTTTATTCATGACATTATTTTTTTAAATGTTTAAAATGATAATAATTAATTACAACATTTAGGAAACAAAAAATAAAGGGATATTCACTCGCGACCCACGAAAATGGATCCGCGACCCACTGTTTGGGAAACAGTGCTCTTAAGACCAGAGGCATGCAGCTAGCGCAGCTGCTAAATGCCACCAGTTGACACATTGACGATGACCTGGCCAGGAGTAAAGGGGGCAGAGCAGCAGCATGAGGACATGGATGGGGGCTGGGTGGATGGGAGGAGCACAGCAGCGATTAGGAACACAGGCTGGATTTGGCAGACGGTGTGGGCTGGGCTGGCTAGGAAGGGGTATGAATTCAACAAATCAAATTTAATACATTAACAAATGAAATGTTGGAACTTGAGAAAGAGAACACCAAGATTAAATCAAATTAAAACTTTGGGCCGACATCAATTTTCCTTGTTTGTTGCCTCAGCTTTTATCTTGACTTTTCGGTGGAGGACATCCACCACTGTGACAGTGGTGGATATTCAATGACTTGAGGAAAACCTTGTATTTGCCCTCTCCTTGTCCTATTCACAGGCTATTTCATTAATTTCATTAATATACATTTACCCTTTCACTCTACTATCTGTTTCCACCTCTTTACATTTTCATGTTTTTGTTTGTGTATGTGTGTGTGTGTGTGTGTGTGTGTGTGTGTGTGTGTGTGTGTGTGTGTGTGTGTGTGTGTGTGTGTGTAATGATCCACGCCAAATAAAAAAATTATAATCAGAAAATCATCCATAGTGCAGTAGCCATTGTCAGCCATACCTGCCAACCTCAGACCGTCCGATAACAGGAGATTTTTGCGCAGAGTAGATGTAATTTCCAGATTTTGGGAGTTTGACACTTTTCTCAGGCTTTACTTACATAGGATCCATTAAAAAGTTAAAAGTAGCAATAAAAGAGCCATATTTAATAATATTGCTGGGGACCCCCTGGAACCCCCCCAAGGACCCCTGGGGGTCCCCGGACCCCACTTTGAGAACCAATGCTTAGCGCTTTTTGAAAGTCCTGAAGACTCGCGCAACAAAGATCGGCAAGACACACCATCTCCGGTTTACTTCCATTTTTGACCCGTTCATTCATCTACATAAACGCTCGGCTTTCAAATATAAAGTTTTTGACCCTGGCGAGGGTGGGACTTGAAATTGTGGCTTCTGCTTATATTGCGGCTGCTCTATCCATAGTTCAGTCGGAAGAGCTCTTGACTTCAGACCACAAGATCATGGGATCGAATCCCAGCACAGGAACCTCGGCATATCTGAACAATCTGGCTCCCACTGGTCTACTATCTTTTTTCGCCTTTATCATAAAGGTTGCTGGACAATATATAGAGGATGAAATGCATAATTTATTAAATAATATAAAGGTAATATCAAATACATTGTGAAAAATGAGAGACATGACGCTTTATTAGCAAGACAGTCTTTTATTATATTATTCCTCATTTTGCTGGTTTCCCCTGAAACCCCTTTACTGTTACAGAGTAACTGCCTTAGAATCTCTGCTGATGATGTTGCCATAGCTGAATGGTTAGAGAGCCTCCCTGGCAAGCCATACTTCCCTGGTTTGATCCCAGGCTTCAACAATGTGTTAAAGTGTCCCTTAACAAGACACTTAAAAGAATAGTTCACCCAAAAAATACATATTTTCTTACACACTCCATGAAGCCTTGAATTCATGGATTTTGTTTTGTTTTTGACACATTCCTGAGCACAGACTCAGACATATTGGTTGGATGCAAGGCGCATATAATAGGCTATCGCATTGTAGATTAGTAGGCGATAATTCCAATATTCACTATACACTCCTCATGTTTAAGCCTAACTGAATTATATATTTATGGACTTGTATATAAATTGTATATATTTTTAGACAACTTGTGCATTTAATTTGTCTGCAATACTTTGCCATGCTTTCTCCCTGGATCCATTTATTGCGGCCGTGTTTCCTTTCTTGCTTATTATACATTTTACTTCCTCGTATGATTCCGGGGAGACATCAAATTTCTCTTTTGGGTCTTGAGTCCCAAGACTCAAGACCCAAAAGAGTCTTGAGTCAAGACCCAAAAGAGTCTTGAGTCAAGACCCAGGCTCCCGGGGAGACATCAAATTTCTCTTTTGGGTCTTGAGTCTTGGGACTCAAGACCCAAAAGAGAAATTTGATGTCTCCCCGGGAGCCGGGACCCAAGCCTCAAGACTCTTGAGCTAAAAAGTGTGTGAACCACTGCCATTTAGAACAGTGGTTTTCAACCTTTTTCATGCCAAGGACCCCTAAATTTATATACATTTGGCCGCGTACCCCCATCTGAAAATGTTTTGTGCCAGGGACCCCCAGAAGCAAAGATTTTAGTTAAAAATGTTTTCTCAAAACATTTTCAAGATTTTTAAAAAATAGCAGATCTACAAGTTCATAGCGCGGCACTCGGTGCACTCAGTGCCACGCTATGAGCTTGTAGATCTGCTATTTTTGAATAGCCAAAGCTAAGTGGTTAAAAATGATTGTGACGCTATCAGTGGACAGTGGCGTACCCACCGTAGAGGCAGGAACTAAAATGTCGCCTCCCCTAGAAAATGAAGTAAAAGACTGACTGAAAAACAAGCAGTGAAAAAAATCCAAACAGAATAGTGGCCGTCGGACCATAAGCCCGCCTCCTCGTCCATTCACGCGGGCAGGCAGCTAATCACCACCGTATCCATTCAGCAGAGCGACCCTCGCCTATATAGTGATGCAAATGTATGCCTTTGTCTTCATGGGGTACCAGGAGTGCCAGGGGTGGGGGTCTGGGCCATCACCTGTACTGGCATAAAAGGGTCTCTGAGAGCAGCTTGAGCCATTCATTACTAAACTACAACATGAAGATTATATGTCTATGAACTGAATAGACATATACCAACTGAATACCAACTTTCATGAACGGACCTGTTAGACAAAGTATTTTAAATGTAACTGTGCTGTTTTACATTTTTTGCCTAATAAAGTATTCAATCAATCAAAAAAAGAGACCACCGCTGAAAAATTGATTGATTGATTATACTTGCATATTGTTTCTATTAACGTTTTTCAGTTTTGTAGTCAGTGTAGTGTTGTTGTTAATTTGTTTCCCCCGAGATTTTTCCCGGAGTACCCCCCTCTCGCCTGCCCTAAATGTAATTCCTGGGAATGCCACTGTTCCATGAGCTGCTGCAGTGCTGCTGTTCAGCCACAGAGAAGAACGCCGCTCTGGTTTTGGGCTCCATGATTGGTCAAGTTCAAGGATTCTGCTATCGACTTTCATGGTCTTTTATAGGAATACGTGAAGCCTGGCTTTACCATCCTGGCTCGACACAGCCTGGCTTGACAAGGTCTAGCTCGACAAAGTCGCTCCTTTTCAGCCTGGCTTGGCGTTCATGGAACGAAATAAACCAGGCTGTACGGACCAGACTTTGTCAAACCTGGATTTGACTTAAATCCAGGCTTATTTAATTCTCCTTTCGTGTAATAGGCCCCGGCTGGTCTACAAATGACCTGGCATCTGTTTACATAACATGCTATCTAAATTACATTTTAGCCTTTGCAAAAGGCTCCATTATGTCTGGAGTTTATCCAGACATAATATACATAAAGCGACAGTAAAAGTGTAACATTCCCATTCTCTCAGAAAGAGGGTGTGTGTGCCAGAATCAAGGAACTAGCAAATTAACATGAGTGGCCGTGGCTGCATATCATTGAGGGGTCACACAAAAAGGGCGGAATCCCCCAAAATAGGAGAAATGGAAGAACAGGAGTTGTCCAGGAGAAATGGTCAAATAACAGGGGTCTCCTGGTGAAAACAGGAGAGTTAGCAGGTATGATTGTCAGCGGGAACTACTACTACTATGTATTATTGATGTTAGTACCGGCCCGTACCCGTGTGGGTAACATTTGCGGTCAACGGCCGCCGTTCACGTCATATTGCGCACAATGCCTATCATTCAACACATGCATGCATGCACACACAATATAAATGTGTTTTTGGATTCTCACAAAGGTTTCCTTGTCAATAAAAGGTATTTATTATATTATTTAGTCAAAATCAACAAGCACTTTCCATCATTCAGATACATTATACAAAATTAGTCATTGAAATAGGCCAAGTACACAATGCCCTTAATCAGAAATAAGAGGCACATTGAGTTTTTCAACTGCAGTCTCATTAAACATGTGACATTAGTTTATCATTACAGCAAGGGCTCCACACATACAGAAATTATGTTACACAATTATTATGGCTCTGAATGCGCACATGTCAGTCTATACTGTACCACAGCAGCAAAACACACACAGGTTCACTGGAAGTACAGTAGCAGTAGTCACACCAGATTAGTTCAGCCTACAGATGATGTGCCTACTGTAGGTCCAAAGACACGTGTACCTACAGTCAATCTCTAAATGTTGCGCTCAGAAGCGCCTGGAATGGAAATGTTCCGGACCCACAATTTTGATCACGTTAGTTCATTAGGTTCATTGTGAGTCAACATTGTCACAGTGGTTCTATGGTGGTATGGTTAATATGGTGGTAAGTAAATGTTTTGCTAAATGCTCTGAAGAACTGCTAATCAAAAGGGTGTAAAAGTGCAAGAGAAGTATTCATGAAAGAGGAAGATTTCTGAAAATAGCTAGATGAAAATATGAGATAAGGAGGTCATGTCAGCTGTCAGCAAAAAGGAAGGCAGAAGTATGAATAGGAGTGGCCCTGATCATAGAGGATTTACACTCTAAAAGGCCCTGAAACACTGAATCAGACGTCAATGTCAATGGCACTTTCAATGCGTCGGGGCCTTAAGAGGAGATAAGCATCCTACTGGTGGAGGTTGTGGCCAGCCGTGCTCAGAGTTTCACAGCTTGGCCTTGCCTGGTGTCAACTGGAGGCTCTGTAGTTTCATGGCCATGCCCATGTTACCCGTGATTTTAAGCTTCCCCTGGAAGAACGCCTGAGAGGACAGAGAGAAAGATAACGTTAAGTCAGCAGTGAAAGAGAGAGGGAAAAAAAGCATTTGAAGGACTCTTGTCACATGTAAAATTGTGAAGATGAGGATTCTACACAATGTAAAAATCTATTGGAAAACGCACTCGCACACACACACACACACACACACACACACACACACACACACACACACACACACACACACACACACACACACACACACACACACACACACACACACACACACACACACACACACACACACACACACACACACACACACACACACACACACACACAATATTGCAGAAATGTATGTAGAAAGGGTCAAGATGTTCAGTTACTTGAAATAAAAAAGGTTGAGAACTACTGCTGTACAGTAGAGTTTACTGACAATAAATAAACCAACATGAAGCCATCCTCTTAATGAGAGAGGTGACTGGATGATGACACCTGTAGTCCTGTAGCAGAGGCCCTCAGATTTTGAGATACCCCCACCCGAGTTAGAACAAAACACAACCATGTTTTTTCTTATCTTTAGGGTCTCCCATTAATGAAATGGATTGTTGTGAAATTTTATTTTGGGGCAAAATTAGTTTTTTTGGCTATTCTTTAGAACTACCCCAATCTCTGAAAAAGGCAAATCCGAATAGGGCAAAGGTGACCAAATATGCTATAACTTGAGAATGCTCACTCTTATCTTCATCAAATTTGCTGAGGTATGAACCAGGTGTCTACCCTACATCACCAAAGAGTCAGAATGTAATTTACATAAAGAAATACTGAAATATAGTCCTTTAAACATACCTTTAGTTTAGGCGGAAATTGTACTTTTGTAGTGAGGACTCCTCTACTTTCCCTCATTTAGAAAAACAACATACGTTTATGTCAAATAAGCTGTTACTGCATAGCCTAAGATGCTATTAAACAATAACCAGTGGTTGTGTGGAGAGATCTAGTACAGTTTTATTGCAAATGAGACTTCTTTAGACACCCCTAATCACAGTATTCCATTTGTGTAATGCTTCTCTGTGTTGAGGCCTGCAATTCTCAACAAAATCAATTAATCTATGCACCTTTGGTTTGGATGTGTATATAAAAAAGTTCTTACTGAAATCATAAATTCATATTTCCTAATGACATGGCTTCATGTTGCCCCTGCCACACACAGCAATCATGTGTGAGTGTGATTGAATACGGTGCTGTACTTTGCTCACATACATAATTGCCTCAACATTGCCCCAAATTTTACTGGAACAAGGCTTCAAGATATTCTCAAAACACAACAAAACTAATAGTCACAAATTCCAATTTGCAGTAATTCAGAAGGTGGTGGCAGAGAATATTGTCAGTTGATAGATAGTATTGTTTTCAATATTGAAAGGTTTTGGATTGCTCTGTGGATCAAATTTAGCCCAAACTAAATTCATCTTTGACTATACACCCCACCCCAAAAAAATGTCTTGCATTATGAACCAATCTCTCTGCGTCCCTCACCTTACCCACCCAACTTCATAACTCCTCCCCTACAGACACGAGATTATTTATTTTTTTAGCGCAGTGTCATCTTGTAGATACAAGATTTTGAAAAACATTAAATAGATGTTTTAACACATTAGGAAGGCAATCAGTGTGAGTGTGCAAAGAGGGGTGGGGGTGGTTATGGAGGTTAGTGTAGAGCTGTCAGAACCGAGTATCTACTGGGTGCCTAGACAGAGGGGAGTATGGGGGGTGGGTCTGGTCTAGAGTTTAGTGGGCCTAGGGTTCCCCTCAGGTGGGTAGAGGGGAGTATGGGGGTCACTGGATTGCTCCCTGGGCACTTGGAGCGCAGAAGAGCAAAGTTAGGAGCCAAGGAGACCCTGAGTTTCTCCTCTCCCCCATGTCCGATGTGCAAAATCTCCAATAGAAATTATACGCCATTTCAACGAAATTTTTGCAAACGATACATGAAAGATAAATTTGTATCTTTGCCAGATCTCACTCCAAGTGGCTTAGGGAGCCTGCGCTCTCTTCGTTCTCAGCTCCTCCAAAAGCAAATTAGCATTTGGGATGCAAACGATTTCTAAGTCACGGCACGCTGGAGGACGGAGTGAGGAGGAGGCAGAAATTAAGGTATTGGAATTTAGCTAATGCGTGAGGCTGAGAGGAGTGTCCCTATGTCGCCTGGCTCACTGGATAGTCCCACTGGTCCCAAGTGGACCTCCACGCTGGCTCCCGAGATAGGCACCCCCGAGATAGGCTCTCTTGAGTTAGCATAGGTAGTGAGGACAGTCCCCAGTGGTGGTGGTTGTAAGACCTCCACATATTGCAAGACTGTGTCATATAAATATGTATATATGTTGGCCCCAAATGGACCTCCTGGCGGGTCTGGCTGGCTCCTATGCCCGAGATAGGCGCTCGTGAGTGGGCATAGGCGTTCGTGAGGAGGGTCAGCCCCTCCATAGTGGTGGTTGTAAGACCTCCACGTGGTGGTGCATGACTGTGTGTCAGGCAGACAAGGGTGTATGTCGGACTGGCTCACAGGAGAGTCAGTGGTGGCTGACCATTAATCCAAAATAAAGACATGTGAAATTAATTTTGCACCAAAACCTCACACAACTACTAGTCTCAGGAATAAGGAGATGTTTGTGACAAGCACATCTGCACCTTATCCACGCCACACTCCTCCACCACCCCTGCCTAGACACCCAGACACTAGATACATGTTGTGATAGCTCTGTACTGACTTGCACACCCTCTCTAGGCCCATAAGGGGCCATTTCTCTCATTTGTGTAATATTCCCAGTCTATCACATTGGCAGCCATGTTTTTACAAATGTCACTGTACCACCCAGTAATAATTAATTTATTCCTTATTGGTATCAAAAGAAAGCTTCTTGTGAATGTGAATTACATGTATAGGTGATGAATTCACCAATCCTGGGCATTATGGCATGTAGAAAAGGGAGACATGTCAAATTACATTGTTAAATATGCTTATAGCCAATTGCTTTAATATATAATTGTACTTATAATCACTTGACTATAATTTATATATGCTAATTGGATTCCTAGATCACCAAAACATGGGGTTAGGCACCACAATTACTTGTGTAGGGCAAATAATGAAGGAGTAATGGTCTTTTAAGGAACTGGTGGCGGCCATCTTGGAAATTTGACATTTCTAATGATCAGATTTTGGTAAACTTTTGATATGTTATTAAGTACACCTGATACTACAATAAACCATTGAGAAACCTTTTGTTCTAATAATTTTTGGGTCAAACCATATTTGCACCCGCCTATAATGTTTTATTTCCAGAGAAGGGGTATGTCTAAAGAAGTCTAATTTGCAATAAAACTGTACTAGATCTCTCCACACAACCACTGGTTATTGTTTAATAGCATCTTAGGCTATGCAGTAACAGCTTATTTGACATAAATGTATGTTTTTTTCTAAATGAGGGAAAGTAGAGGAGTCCTCACTACAAAAGTACAATTTCCGCCTAAACTAAAGGTATGTTTAAAGGACTATATTTCAGTATTTCTTTATGTAAATTACATTCTGACTCTTTGGTGATGTAGGGTAGACACCTGGTTCATACCTCAGCAAATTTGATGAAGATAAGAGTGAGCATTCTCAAGTTATAGCATAGTTGGTCACCTTTGCCCTATTCGGATTTGCCTTTTTCAGAGATTGGGGTAGTTCTAAAGAATAGCCAAAAAAACTAATTTTGCCCCAAAATAAAATTTCACAACAATCCATTTCATTAATGGGAGACCCTAAAGATAAGAAAAAACATGGTTGTGTTTTGTTCTAACTCGGGTGGGGGTATCTCAAAAACTAAGGGCTTTTTTGAGGACTTGCTACAGGACTACTGGGGGGGGGGGTTAATAGGGTCCCTAAAAACTGGGACACATTCTGGTACGTGGCCTCAACCCCATCCCACTGTTGAAAATGGCTCACAGGCAAACAGGATACTGTGTGCGAAACAGTAGAAAATAGGTTGTTGCAGTGGAGCTTTTCCAGCAAACATTTAAAAGATAATATAAGATTAGATAAACCTTTATTGATCCCTAGGCTAGCTAGAGGGACATTCAGGTGTCATAGCAGAAACAGCAGTAAGAATGAAACACAGGAGAGGTACAGCTGAGTAAGTAAGAGTCAAGAACCAAACTAAGATGAATTCACATGAAATCACAATCTGTGAATGACTCCTACATAGCATCTCTCAGAGTGTAAAGATTTACAACCCTAACCCTAAGACATTTTTAAAACTCTCTGTTATCATCATCTGTTTTGTCATCATGAACAGATGGCCGAGGCAGATAGAAATGAAAGGACACAGGAGAGGTTGTCTCAATAATAATGACTGCATCTCCAGGAGTCAGCAAGTCTCTGTGAGCATAAACAGCTCCATAGGTTCGTAGGTTCTGTTGGCTATGGGTGTAACATTTAGTTGGTCAAATCTAATGTGGACTGGAGGAGGGGCTGTAAATGATTGTTGCTACCTGCCCCCCCCCCCCTCATTTTTCTTATTCTAAGGCGCAGAGGCTCAAAAGTCTGCTAAAACGATCTTTATAATGGGTACATAATCAAAATGCCAGACGGTGTCTCTCCTCCCTAGTGTGCTCGCTAAGTTCAGCGAACGGAGACAGAGATGTGGAGGCCTAGAATTTGATCTGCATGACAAAGAGCGGAGCACAGCTTTTAGAAAATTAGTAAAATCCAACAAAGTGCTCCTTGGCTCCAAGGATGATCATATTAATGCAGAACACGATAGCGATTAGCAACCAAGGCACTCTTGTTGTGGGTGTTTATTTGTATGACTAGTTCATTACCCTTTGTGACGCATTACCAATACAAATAAAGGCTTTTTATTTTTCCACAACAAGAGCGCCTTGGTTGTGGTGGCAAGGACAATTCATACTAATATTCATCTGAGATTATGTGTCATAGACAGCTTTGTAAGGCACAAGTGGTGGGTTGTTTATTCGCAGCTCTGACCTACATCTGTTGGTAACCTCTGAGCTCAGCATGTTTTCTTGTTGGGGTCACAGTTCTGTCACAACCCCATTACAAGCGGCTGACTCACGTGAACCTAGCCCATTTCCAATCTACCGATTATAGGTGCGAGTTAGTGAAACCACCATGAAAGGACTGACCATCTGTTCTTGTGTACTTCTGTAAAGAGTATAAAAGGTCTGTGACACATTTGTATGGGAGTCTTGGGGGCTCTTGAGGGAGACACTAGTCTCTCTATGCTGTGATGACGTCTACACTAAAGAATGGAGTTTGATTCCTGACAGGTGGTCCAGCATCTTCCTGATCTCTGAAACCTACTCAAAAACACTTCCATTACATGATCACTATCTTTTTTGTTTTTGTTTGAATCTCACAGATTCAGGCAAGAATTTTAATGTAGAAAAACAAAGAGCGGAGCGCAGCTTTTAGAAAATTAGTAAAATCCAACAAAGTGCTCCTTGGTACAAGGATGATCATATTAATGCAGAACACGATCGTCTACAATAAAGAATGGAGTTTGATTCCTGACAGGTGGTCCTGCATCTTCCTGATCTCTGTAACCTACTCAAAAACACTTCCATTACATGGTCGCTATATATATATTTTTTTGCTGAGAATTTTAATGGTTACATTTAGGAAAATATCCTGTTTTAAAACGTACCGTCTGTGGATTCATCTTTCCCGTCATCAAAGCCACAAGGTTCTCGTCACCCATTGCAATGGTGCAGTCCGCCTTCTTATCTAAAGGATACAGAAAATAAAAAGGATGGAGAGTGATATTATACCTTTAGTGAGAATATACGGTATTGTGCCGATTTAGTTTTTCTGTTCCTTGCGTTCCACACAGAATGGGGGACAAAAAAAAACATTGAAACATGATCTCTTAAAGGAGGTATAATGCTGTGCGTCACGCAAGCACTCACCACCTTTTATTACAGGTTTTGATATAACGCTGCTGAAAGCCGTAACTTGCTCACACCAACAAAAATCCTTTCATTCTACACTGTTTTTAATGAATATAAAAATGTGATACCCATGAGATAACCACAGGGCCAAGTTCCATTGGTGACATCATCTATGTGGTTTCGACACAACAAGCTCAATAACAGTCAATAATCTACTGGGATCAGTAACTGTTGACCAGTTCATCCTGCACCTGAATTGTAGTGGATCTTTCTTTCTTATTTGTTCAAGACATGCATGTCACTGTAGCTGGAAACGATGAAGGAAAGCAATTCTAGCACAGTAAAGCGCCGTGTCCACCAAGATGTTTTTTTCCAGAGCGCAGCGCATGTTTTTAATTGTTTATAATGGGAGTGCCACGTTTTGGGAATCTCCAGCAGCTTGGTGTGGCGCTGGGCATTGACCTTGCGCTTGCGCGAGCGGCACTTTCCTCTGCCTGCCGAGAGCTAAAACATTTTCAACTCGGGCGCCTGGAAGCGCTCCCAGGCGAGTGCCCCACCGTTTTCAGCCGGGGAAAAAAAAATAAAAAATTCAGTTGACATTATAAGATGTAGGCTACTGTATATGTAGGGCGATTCAAGCCGATTAGCCAGATAACTGATAATTAGTTTAGCCGTCTGAAAGCCTTTTCAATTGTACAGTAAGTCACAACGTTATTAATCTGTGTGTATCGTTTTATTTATTATTTTATTTGGCAGGGACCATGTTCAACATTAGATTGCACCACACTGTAGCTGCAAATCTAATTCTCTTCTGTAGTCCTTCGGCAGGAGACAATAAACACAATATACTGTACATTAACTGAATTAACACAATAGCAAAAGCTTTAAAGTGAAATCAAATGGGATGCCTGGTGGCACAGTCAGTTAGTGCACTAACCACATAAAATAAGTTGGACTTAAATATAAATATAAAGTCTATCCCCATCCCCAGTGAGTAAATACGTGAATATACATCTATCACCAATTAATATATGAATGAATGGATATGTACACTACAGTATCAACAGTAAATATGAAACTAAATATAAATTATGTACAGTGGATTCAACAGTGAATATCTGAATAATATATAATACAGTATGTGAATTGTCTATCAACAGTGAATTTAATGAGTGAGTATAAGCAAGTCTCTCTCTCTCTCTCTCTCTCTCTCTCTCTCTCTCTCTCTCTCTCTCTCTCTCTCTCTCTCTCTCTCTCTCTCTCTCTCTCTCTCTCTCTCTCTCTCTCTCTCTCTCTCTCTCTCTCCTCTCTCTCTCTCTCTCTCTCCTCTCTCTCTCTCTCTCTCTCCTCTCCTCTCTCTCTCTCTCCTCCCTCTCTCTCATCCTCTCCTCTCTCTCTCTCTCTCTCTCTCTCTCTCTCTCTCTCTCTCTCTCTCAGTTTCCAGAGAGAGGTCAGTCTTAGCAGAAGGGTAGAGAACAAGTACAAAACACCTTGACACATTGTGAGCTTAAACTTGTAGATTGTCATGTCATTTTCAGCATGCATCGGTGTCATATGATGAAGTAAAATAATACGATTTTCTAGGACAGCAAAAAAGGGTTTATATAATAAGTGTTTATGTAACCAGTTGTTGACACAGGACCTTTGTGGGGGTTTAATAGTCGTTAGCCAGGTTAGATTTGACATGTTTGTGTCAGGTTGTATCACTGAGAACTTAATGGAAGCAGTCAGATGAAGACAGTGCTTTTTTTTTTATTCCATAATATTGATTTTGTTTCCTGTTTTGATGTACTGGGGCTGCCGCATAAGAGACATTAGAGCATTTAGAGCACATGCAGCCCCCACCTTCACTTAAGTGATTGTGTCTGTAGATTTAAAAAGAGAAAATGCACCAATGAAAAGTATTACAAGATACTAAATACTAACTACAATTGGATCCATTAGAACACAGGACTACGTTTTGCATCCCATTCCTTGTCGCTGCCTTTGAAATTAGCTGCCAGTGGAGTCTTTTTCTTTTTTTTAAGAAATCTCTGCAGCCGTTCACGCAACTCAAAACACGAAAAAACACTAGACAGCGATCTCCCCCCGGATAGCCATCTGAATTCACAAAGCTGCTCACACAGACAGGAGTTGAGGGCATGCCGCGTGTGCTTTGATGCTGTTGATAATTTTTCACCTTCACCTGATTCTGGTTTATACAATAATTGCGTAACTGGCTCTAGGCTCGTGTGTGAGTCGGCGTGACAATTAGGCATGGCTATGAATACTTATAGCTCCCATTGCGCTGAGTGAAGACTATTTATGAATCTCACGTTCCAAGGGTTATATACGGTTATTGTACCTGTCATACTGTACAACAACACACACAGACTGGAAATATGCTTGGTTGGGTGCATTACTCCAACTTGCCTACTGAAAGACACAAATGTTATGTAGTATTCTGTAACAAGTTTGTTATATGCTAACATTAACATTTAGCACATTGTTGAGATGCTGGACAGACTGGGAGGGGTTGAGGAGGTGGGCAAAAGTTCAATGAGTTGCCAACCACCGTCGTTTGTTTTTTAAGTAGAAAAGTAGACAGAAAGTGTACACCCTGTCCTCCAGAGGATGAGATACTAAGCACCTATTGGTTGTTGACACGGCCCACATCATTGAACTTCACATGAGTGCGCCACAACTCTACCAAGTCTCTCACGATTTTATTCTGACTTTGGAGATTTGTCTGCACAGTGAAATCACTTGACAATGTGTTTGATGCAAGGCCGGCATTAGGTGTTTCTGTGTGCCAGCATGAAGTTAACAGTATAAGTGTTGTCTATACTGGCACACAGTAACACCTAAATTAAACATATTAGGCTAAATTAATTAATGTTATTGCCTTTAGCTGTGTTTACCATCTATGACATGTCAAAATGTCCACTATGAAAGGGCCCATTAGATTGGACATGGTTATATCTATATATTTTAGTGCAAAGATATACACCTCATTACACACACACACACACACACACACACACACACACACACACACACACACACACACACACACACACACACACACACACACACACACACACACACACACACACACACACACACACACACACACACACACACACACACACACACACACACACACACACACACACACACACACACACACCTGTATCATTGGTGACGGAGCCCTTGCCATTTTTGACATCCACTACCCAAACTCCCTCTTTCCCATCAGGTCCATCCTTGACCTTAAACGCGAACACCCCCCCAATCTTCTTGACAAACTGCTCTCCTTCCTGAAGGGGGGGGGGGGGGGGGGAGGAGAGAGAGAGAGAGAGAGATTGGAGAGGGTGAATTATGTTCTCCTGAACGTCAAGGCCAGAGCTAAAAGCTTTTGTGCTCTTTGTTATTGGATGCCGTTTTACCTCTTGCAGTTTTTTCTCAATCTCCTGGAAAACAGCGTAGGCTTTAAAGTCCTCCAGACCGCTGGCTGCAGCGGTAGCAACAGCAGCGACACGGGGCCTGTGGACAACAAGGTTATTACGACCATTAGATAAGGATGTACCTTTGTGTGACCTTTAAGTCCATGTTGGTGATCTCTCTTGTGTGTGTGTGTGTGTGTGTGTGTGTGTGTGTGTGTGTGTGTGTGTGTGTGTGTGTGTGTGTGTGTGTGTGTGTGTGTGTGTGTGTGAGTCAGAGAGAGACAGATAGTTAGAATTTCAACAAGCATTTTTCTCGCTAATTCAAGAGACTGCAGCAAACAATTACCAACACAAACCATGGCAAAACACACTTGATATAAATATGCCCAAAATGCATTCATTAATTTCAATGAATTAAAGCCCTCATAAATAAAACCTCCTCTATCACTCCATAAGCCCACACACACTTTAAAAAATCACACCCAGTGTGAAGTGGGCGGTGTCTTGCTAGCTAATCACAATACTGAATGGAGTCAACCAAACCCTTTCCACCCACAATGTGTGATTCACTTAAAAAAAAAACATAAATGTGTTTTTTTTAAGTGCATAGTCCTATTTATAGGGCTATGCACATGTGTCATGTTTCACTAGCCAATCACAGTCCTGAATAGACTGTGATTGGCCAATCACGGTGCAGGGTTAGGGGGGTACACTGGTGGCCAATCACAGCACAGGATTGGGGGGTGCAAATATCCAAACCTCACATATAGGGACGGTTTCACCGCCCAAAAAGGTAGGGTAAGACATATTGTTTGGTTAAAACAAAAGGTTTTTTATTAAAAGGTTAAAGCTCTATATTCTGATAGTAATCATTGCTATAGAGTGTTCTATAAACAGAAAACAAATTTTCAGGTAGGTGACAAAGCCAATCAGGAGAGAGTACCCATTTATCATATATCACAATACATTTTTACTTACCCTACCTCATTAACCACTTAAACCCCTCTATATCTAGCAAATATATAATGAGGCAATGGTTTGGATTTCAATTGAAGATACAATAAGTTTATTGTCATATGCACAGTAAAACCACAGGTGTTCACATCACGCAATGAAGTTCTTACTTTGCCTTCACACCTACTGTAATGATATAGGATCACTAACTATATAACAAGCTAAAAAGATCAAAAGAGCAGAGAAGCAGTCAGAATATTGCACAATTATACAAAAGCTGTAAAGCAGCAGTTCATGAGTGGCCTAGGTAGTCAATAATTAAAAGTACGCATGTAAATGTGTGTGTGCGTGCGGACGTGTATGTGTGCGTGCGTGCATATGTTCATGTGTGTAGGTGCATGTTTGCATGTGCGTTTATGTGCGAGTCTGAATGTCCATTAAAGCGCAGCTCACAGTTCAGCGATGGGGAGGGGGGAGGAAGGGGGAGGAAGTGGGAAGAGGGGTGTTTTGGTGTTTCTGAGAGGCACTCATGAGCCTGATGGCCTGTGGGTAGAAATGTTCTTTCAGTCTAGTTGTCCTGGACGTAAAACTCCTGTAGCGTTTGCCTGATGGCATCAGTGTGAAGAGGCAGCGTTGCGGGTGAGAGCTGTCCTGTCCCTGATGATGTTACGTGCTCTCCTGGTGCCCCTCCTGTGATAAGTGTTGTGAATTGAGGGGGAAGGTTGCTTCACAGATGTACTGAGAACTTAAGTCTTGATCACAACTGAAATCTCTGTGGTTGGCAATGATTTAGTCTTCGCCATGCTAGCACGGCAATAGCTTCCAAGGCTATTGAACACAAGTGTTCCAATAAAGAGGTAGGTCGAGGCAGCATATAGTCAGGGTTGTTCATACACCAAAGACAACCCACAGAATACATGGAGCCTGTATTGTGCAGAGAATGACAATACTGCAGCACAAAATGTCCTTTAAGATATGCTGAGCATTGTGAAATGCTTTACACACAGCATTGCCATGAATACATTTCACGTTCCAGTTAAAAGGGCTGGAAAACCAGAGAGAGATAGAATCGGAGCACTTTCATGTATGAAGGCAATGGTTTGGATTTCAATTGTTGCAGGTTAGTCTTCAGGCCTGAACTCATTTTGCACATTCTGCCTTCCTTAACCAGCTTCAGTGTGTGATCATATGGGTGGTCCGTCCAGCATTTTTCTCCTCTCACGGGTAATGAGAACATCAGTGGCGTCACTGCGTCTCACTATGATGTAATCGATCAAGTGGCAGTGTTTGAAGTGGGGATGCATCTAAGAGGTTTTGTATTTGTTCTTCTGCTGGAACAGCATTCCCTGCTCCCTTATGGTCTCACTAAGCAGTTAAACCTTGCTTATTTTACCCTCTTTCCTTCAATGTTTCAGTAGCGCAACAAAGGATGCACAATTAGTAGTTATTAGTTATATTTCCATTTAAACATACATTCCATCAGGAGTTTGAAATAGAACCCTGCAACATTATTACATCAGAAAAATGGCAAACCAAAAGACATGTACTGTATGTGGCTTTATATTTCTGGGTTGTTATGATTGTAATATGGGCATATTGATTTGGAGAGTTACGTTGTTCTCACACTAGCAGCAACCTTTTAACACTTCCCTTTCCTTTACTAGGTGTTGCTTGAAACACTTCAACGGTGACCCGGCAGTAATGTAGGTGGCCACAATTGGTCATTTTGTAGTGAACGTCACAGTCTTCGAATGCTACATAGTCTGTAACTATGCCCCCTGAAATCTGCCACAGGAAGCTGTCATCCGTTTCTCATTTCCGTTCAATGGAAATATATCTTCAAATATCTTCAAAATATTTTTTAGAATTTCCATTTCTTCTAAGCAGCAAGCTAGATACCCTTTGACTAATTTGATTTACAGTAGGAATTATTTACGTGACTGCAAAGGCGAAATGGAAGTGGGGGGAAGCAGTCACTTGCTTTATAATCTAAATCTGTACATATTCAGGGTTTCTGTTGCATCGACTGTTAGGCAGACACACACATTTGAAAATTGTGTGCGCCAGCCAGTCTTGAGAGACTAGTGTGAATTCAGCAACAGACCTCGTTTCTCTGTCTACTCAAAAGGTGCACTTATGCACTTGACAGAACATTTTTGGGCCGTGTCGAACTGCATGAACTTGCATGGTTGCCTCCACCGTTTGTGTGTGAACGTGTGTGTGAATGGTTGGACAATGGCGCTAAAGAAATGCAGGAGAGTTGGCCTCAATTTGTCAATGAGGCCAAAAGAAAAGAGAATCAAGAGGTTATATTCAAGGTTGTACATGTGCACCAAAGACGACCCATAGAATACAGGGAGACAATTTCAACCTACAGACCACTGTGCAGAGGATGACAATACTGCGGCACAAAATGTCCTTTTAAGACATGTCGAGCATTGCAAAAATGCTTTTCATAGAGCATTACCATGAATTTCACATTGCAATTCTAAGGTCTGGGAATCCAGATTGCCCTCGTAATCTCTTGCCCCTGGGATTTAGCATACATCTGGATAATAGAATGCATGGTGACTTTAATTTGACACTATTCAAAACGCCCCATCCCCCTTTGCTACATCATGTCAGCAAAGCAGCTCTCGTGATTAAAACCGAACTGACTCTTGTTGCATAAATGGTTATAAAAAGGTGGAAAGAGCAGAGCATAATGCTCATCCTAGTTCATAAATGCGCCCCAGTCATTAAATCCCATACCAGACCACATACAAACTAGGCAAGTGTGCCTTTGACACTGAAACAGACAATGTGTGTCAGTGTCTATCATCTGCTGAAAAGTAATGGTTTTGAAAATACATGTTTTCCACCCGACAGTGAGGATAATTAGCCGCTGTCCTAATAAATCTGACATTGGGTGCGTTCGGAAATACAGCACTGAGCGCACTGACCAATACAAACTAATAGGCGAGTGCGCTCCGGAGCGCAATTTCCAAACGCACCCATTATTACAGGCACAAATTGCACTTGATCACAGAGCAATTTGTGCTGCACTTTTAAGGTACGTGACTCATGCCCCGGGAGAGAAAAGGCATGCGTGATTGCCTAATTTCAACATCTTGGGGAATAATAGCACACAAGGATTCTAGGACCCCAACGGAAACAAGTCCGCAAGGACTTTTTTGGTTGGCCCTTTTAGACAAAAGTATTATAAATGTAACTGTGTTGTTTTACTTCTTTTGCCTAATAAAATTTTCAATCAAAAAAAGGCTACAAATTGTACCAGTGTTTGAGAAAAGTGAAAACAGCAAATGAAACAACAGCACCAATATATATACATTATATTAATTAAGAAATATCTATTGGCGTCCACCAACATGCAATGAGTTGTCATTTAGACCTTGCTCACCTGGCGTCCTGTGGGAATCCCATCTTGTATAAGGCGACGACCACCGCACCTCCTAAGCCAATGTTGTGCTGCAGAGCGACCTTTGCACCCGGGACCTGCCTCCTGTCAGCCAGCCCCCGTAGCTGCCAACACAGCTCTGCACACTGGGCCAGCCCTGAGCAATATCACACACACACACACACACACACACACACACACACACACACACACACACACACACACACACACACACACACACACACACACACACACACACACACACACACACACACACACACACACACACACACACACACACACACACACACACACACACACACACACACCTTTTAGGACGGTGATTTTATGAATGCTATTTTTAACCCAAAAGCCGAAAATAGCCGATCTATAAGCTCACAACATTGTGAGCTTATAGATCCACTATTTCCGGTGGCGCACGACTAAGCAAATCAACCATAACTCCAACCATAACCCCTAAACCTAACCTCTAAATGTCTAATCCTAACCATAACCTCTTACCCTAACCTCTAAATGTCTAATCCTAACCATAACCTCTTACCCTAAACTCTAAATGTCTAATCCGAAAATGAATCTTTTCCCAATTGTAAGCCCAACTCTAAAAACAACAAATTCTCTAGTGAGAACCAGGGAAATGGTCCTCACAAATAGCCTGGTAAACCCTCTCTCCGGAAATCTCATTTGCATTTGATTTCCGGAAGGGGGGGTTTACCAGGCTACCTCACAAATGGTCTATTTCTCAAATTCCACTATGCTTGCGGAGCCATTTTGACATATAGTAATATATATAAGCACACACAATACACACACACAAACACACATTGCCCTTTGGCCACGTATAGGCAGTGACTCCATCAGGGTCATTGAACTCATCAGCACTTGTTGTAAAACTAGTGCTTTTTTTTTTAAATTATACATCTATAACCCTAACCTAACCCTACCCCTAACCATAAAACCGAAATAAAGTAACAAAAAACGGGGGAAAGAGTACCCAAATCCGCCGAAATCCGCGCGCGCGGGGGAGGGGACGCATGCATGTGTCCGTTGCCTGGTGGGCTAAGCCCCCAACCTAGTAGAGACCTAGCGACGCCTCTGCAAACATACATCAGAACTTATGACAACTGACATTTGCAAGTGGACAATATCCTTTTCAATTAACATGTTATTTCAATACCAATACCATACTAGATAGCAGGCACGCCGATTTATGTGCACGGCCGTGGGGGCTCAACTCGAGCCGCAATAGCCCCGCCCCCCCGCCGCGAGCCGTTTCTCTGTCTGGGCTATTGTTCTAGGTGTCAACGGCGCGTTAACACCTATCTGCGCCCCGCTATAGTAATGGTAATGGTACTGTAAGTTTGAGCCTGACATCTGAGATTCATGAGGGGGCTGACCAATTGAGGGTGGGGGCGCTGGACCCGACGCCCCCACGTCATCGGCGCCCCTGCTAGATAGCTTATTTCAATCTGGGAACCCAAAGCCAAATGAGAATGAAAAACAGCGCCCTCTGCTGTTTGTACTATCTAGCAGAATCTGTTCTTGAGAGATTAGTTTATTTAAGCAATCTGCAAACAGAAACAAAGAGTCCTACCCGGATGACGCGGAAGTCCAACCACTACGCGATTGTATTAGTTAGGATTATATACATACTTGCATGTTTATAATGCATTATAGAATTCATAGAAAGTGTTACCGAAAGTAATAAAAATGTCAAAGCAATGCAAAATCAAGCATGTTTTGTCATTGTCCAGGGTGACCAGAACAGACCACACATCAGACAACTCACAGAGAACTAACATGTAATGCAGCGATTCCCACCCTGTGGGCCGGGGCCCACTGGTGGGCCTTGAAGACATTGCAAGTGCGCCCCCAAATAATTGGCAGAACACAAAAGATTTTATAGATAATATAGTATTAATATAAAAATGGTATGTACGAAAAAAAAAAATAACGTATTTTTTCTTTAAACCTTAAAGGGATATTTCACTTTCAAAAAAACTTTTGGTCATTTTATCATCTACTCAGGCCTTTGTGAGCCCCCCAGACAGTTTTTAAGTGGCTCGATTCAGTATTTACAAACCCATTGTAACTTCAAACTCCATTTTAACCATGTTAGATTCATCAAAAACCCCCGTCCTTGGTTCTGGTGACTCACCCTGCCCCCCTAATACGCGAGGGGGCCGTGTTTTTTCAATTACTTTTTTCATTTATTTTAAATATTTTCTTTTGAAAATTGAAAAAATTAAATAAAATAAATGAAAAAAATAATCGGAAAACACGGCCCCCTCACGCATTAGGAGGGCAGGGTGAGTCACCAGAACCAAGGACTGTGTTTTTGATGAATCTAACATGGTTAAAATGGAGTTTGAAGTTACAATGGGTTTGTATAGGAAGGGTCTGATAGAATGAATATCAAATATATAAATACTGAATCGAGCAACTTAAAAACTGTCTGGGGGGCTCACAAAGGCCTGAGTAGATGATAAAATGACCAAAAGTTTTTTTGAAAGTGAAATATCCCTTTTTTCACTGTGATACCAATAAATAGCAACTTAGGGTATACTAGTTGCACTGATGCAGCACACTTATCTTAAATGCATGCAGCCCACCCATTTTAAATGCATGCAGCCCACCCATTTTAAATGCATGCAGCCCACCTATCTTAAATGCATGCAGCCCACCTATCTTAACATGGCAGATGGGAACGCTTTTGAGATTTTAAAGTGGGCCCCGATCCAGAAAAAGGTTGGGAACTGATGAAACTTTCTCCAATATCTTTCTTAGACAGAGACGGGTGACCAGTTCACACCTCCCTCCCTAATCTTATTGAGGGCCGGGTCCTGTGTTGGCGTTACAGCTAAGCGTTTCATCCCATTTGATTAATGGGCTTTTACATTTCACCATTATCCCTATAATAAGCTAAAGTACTTAAGGGTAAAGACCTCTGGCATGCCGAGACTTCTGCACAGCACAGCACCAATCTGCTCCCACAGGGCTTGCTTGTGTGAATGCAGTTTACAGGGTATAAAGGTCAGTGGGGCTACAGTATGTGATCTGATTTTTGGCCTATCCAGATTGGAATCAGATCATTTCATCAAGTCTGAACAGTAATTATTTTTACAGTACATATGGAAAGTGATCTTTGCTAATCAGATTTGACCCACATTCCTACCAGTGTTGATTTTGTCGACTAAAACTATGTCGAAGATTTTCAGTTGACTATCTTTTTTTCACTGATGAAAACTGAAAACGAAATAAAAACTAAGCTACAATGACTAAAACGAAGACAAAATATATTGACAATTTCGTCAACAAATAAAAACTAGTCCGTGGAGAACAGATCCAGTAGAACTAAGACAAGTTATTTTATGTTTGGTTGCGCTCGGGTGTTGTGCTCTGAAAATAGCCGATCTACAATCTAACAACGCGTCGCTGCGACGCGTTGTTAGATTGTAGATCGGCTATTTTCAGCGTGCAACCAAGTGTAAAATCAACCATTACGACGCCATCACGGCCCGCCAAAATACATTTTAGTCGACTATATCAACTGTAGATTTAGTCGACTAAAATCTTATGATATTTAGTCGACTAAAACTAGACAAAAACTAAAACATTTCAGATGACTAAAATATGACTAAAACTAAATGGAATTTTATTCAAAAGACTATGACTAAAACTGAATCACAATTTTCTGTCAAAATCAACACTGATTCCAACATGGTTTGATTCCTACATCTGATTTCTAAAGATGTGGCTCAGTCTGGACTCTTGGACACTGAAGCCTCATTTATACTTTATCGTACGACGGTGTCAGTCACAGAAAATGTACAGGTCACAATGTGTCGCATCCGTGACGCGTTGCAAGCTTGTAGATGTGCAATTTTCAGCGACTGACACCGCCGTATGACAGAGCATTACTTACGCCTAAAGTATGTTGTTGTTAAGCCATTGGCACACAACCAATGTAGATAAGTCAAACACGAGCCTGCAGTCTGAACAAAGCCTGTGGGACTATTGGAATCCAAGTGAAGAACTGACAGATTTTTAAATGGCCGCTTCACCACAGCGTGCATCCAAAAATGGACAGCAAGAGGCAAGATCAGTAAGCAGTAATTAAGCGTATTTCAAGAACTAGACCAGTGAATTATTACCGAACGTGCCTGTTGCCCTCCCTCCCGGTCATTACGGCCCAACGCTGGTGTGTCAAAGACAGCGGGTCATCGGCACTTCATCACCGGGCAATGACCTGCTGTCCATGCTTCCACCTAGTGGCCCACTGGGGGCAGTGGCACAGGTCTAGCGAGCAGGTAAGGGAAATCCCTCCTAACACCATGACCGGGGAGTCAAGGGTCAGAGCATTAGAGTTAAGATTAGCAGCAAGACGGGGGATCAGCAGACTGATGTCGCACAGAGAGGCGCGGCTTAGCGGACAGGGGGCACCTGGAGTCCGAGCGAGGATGACCCAGAGGAGAGAGAGGAAGGGAGAGATGGGATAGGAGGAGAGATGGGATAGGAGGAGGGACAGGGGCGGGAGGATGATAACGAGACACACACGGTAGACACACAAGTGAGACACACAAGTGAGGTTAGAAGTGGATGAGGAAGGGAAAGGGTCAATTAAAAACCAAACACACACTATAATCTTTTTTTTATTTTTTATAAATATGTATGTATGTATGTATGTATGTACACATACACATACACATACACATACACACAGAGTAATACTGTCACAACCCTGTTGGAGACCCATTTATCACCTCGTCACCCCAGGTCTGTGCATCTATAACCTCTGTGTGTGTGTGTGTGCGTGTGTGTGTGTGTGTGTGTGTGAGAGTGCGTGCGTGCGTGCGTGCGTGCGTGCGTGCGTGCGTGCGTGCGTGCGTGCGTGCGTGCGTGCGTGCGTGCGTGCGTGCGTGCGTGCGTGCGTGCGTGCGTGCGTGTGTGTGTGTGTGTGTGTGTGTGATGGACGAATGGACCTTTACAAGCAAGTGTATATATTTCTGCAGTCATTACCATGACAGGGAATGAGGGACACCCAGCTCTGCAGAGGATCCAGAGTCATCTCAACCCTCCATGTTTTAATATCCAGAGGGATTAGCCACAGGGAAGCCTGGCAAACTCATAGCCGGCTGGCCTCTCACAACATGCAAGCTTAAAGGTCACTTTTACCCAGTTACAATCCTGAAGCTGTCCCTATGAGAGCACTGCCACCTGGTGGCCGCTCATACCACTAACACTCATGTTTGTGAAAAGTTCTGTCATTTTCAGACACAACACACAACCCTACACTGAGTCCCCATTAAGGGCTCTATAATTGGTCCCCTACTTTTTTGCCTCTATACAAAAGATGCACCGCATTTCAAAACACTTTACAAACCATTTTTCAAAACATGCTTCACACAGTAAAAGAAAAAAATCTGGAGTGTTAATTTAACTTTGTGTGTAAGAACGGCCATATACCTCTATCTGTCGACAGAAACCCTGTCTGTCCAAAACCATTACTTTTCAGGAAATGGAAAAAATAACCTGTTATCCAAGGGATGCAATGTAATTTTTGTTAATAGTTTTCATTGGTTAAATATTTATAAAATCCACAGAGAGAATTAACTTCTCAACATGCCGTCCCTAAATTTTGGGCACATCAATATGGAGATACAAGGTTTCTGCCTGACAGCGACAATATAGATGTTCCTGAAGACCAGAGGGAGTTTTGGTGAACAGTACCTGTGGCACCCAGAGGATGTCCTTTAGAGATGAGCCCCCCGCTGGGGTTGACCACAAATTTGCCCCCATAGGTGTTGTCCCCTCTGTCAATCATCTCTCCTGCTGTACCTGAAACGATCACAAAGGACCCCCAAAGTTATACTGTATGTATTTGGCCGCAGACCCCCATTTGAAAAGGTTTGTGCCACGGACCCCATAAGAGAAGATTTGTCACGGTTTGTCAAAAACACATACAGTATAGGATGCAGATAGCTGCATCCCTACACCTATTCACAGTGGTGGAAAAAATACTAAATGTTGTTTACAATACCCTATTGTAGAAATAGTCTGTTACAAGTACAAGATTGGTATTCAAAATTGACTTGAGTAAAAGTACAAAAGTATAAAAGTACTCATTATGCAGAACGTCCCATTTCACAAGTTTTAAAATGAATAACATTTATAAACATCCTTTATACAAAGTGATACGTTGTGAGCTTGTAGATAGTATATAGGTCTGAAGTGCTTTTGTAATAATAATCAAAATATTCAAAGTAACCAGTAACTAAAGTTTTATAATAATAATAGTAATAATAATTGTAGTGGAGTAAAAAAGTACAACATTTGGCTCTGTAGTAGATGTAGTGGAGTAGAAGTAAAAGTATAGACATTTTTAAATACTCCAGTAAAGTAAAAGTACCTCAAAATTGTACTTATAAGTACAGTACTTGAGTAACATGTACTTAAGTTACTTTCCGCCACGGCCTATTCATTATTGTCCAGGCGTCATGAGACTCACCCTCTGGGCACAGCCCCAGTGCCTCGTATGTGATCAGCTCATTGGCTGAGAAGCAGTCGTGCAGCTCGACCACGCTGACGTCGCTGGGCTGCAGGCCTGCCGCCTCGAAACACCTCTTAGCCGCCAGCTGAGTCATGTCATATCCCACCTGGACGGAGGAAAAGACAGAGAGAAATACCATATTGTTGCTGTCGGACAGAAAATCTCCATATATTCTGACTTTTTGTGTTTTTTCGTAAATGAATGCCCTACTTGATCATACCACAGCGTCATACAAAAGCATCAAAAGTAGCAGATCCACAAAGGATCTGCTACTTTTTCTACCGTTGAATTTGAATTCTGAAAAGTAACAGTTTTGGACATATGAGCAGTGGTGGAAAAAGTACTCAAATGTTTTACTTAAGTAAAAGTATCAATACTGCACTGTAGAAGTACTCTGTTACAAGTAAAAGTCCGGAATTCCAAATTTACTTGAGTTAAAGTACAGAAGTATTGGCATCAAAATGTACTTAAAGTACCAAAAGTAAAAGTACAAAATGTTTTGAAAATAGCCGATCTACAAGCTCACAATTGTGAGCTTGTAGATCTGCTATTTTCAAATAGCCTATGTATAAAATAGGGCTAAAGTGGTTAAAGGGATACTTCACTTTCACATAAAATAAACATTAAAAAAAAATGAAAGAAGTTATGGCAAAATAAAGGCCCCCTCACACATTAGTAGGACACTCTAATGCGTGAGGGGGCCATGAATTTTCCATTACTTTTTTCATTTATTTTTTATATATTTTTTAAATGTTTCCCCGGCCCGAAAGTGAAGTATCCCTTTAATGTATGTTTCGTAATATCATAATTTATATCTGAAAAGTAACTAGTAACTAAAGTTTTCACGTAATTGTAGTGGAGTAAAAGTACAATATTTGCCTCTGAGATGTAGTGGAGTAGAAGTAAAAGTATTGGAAATTGGAAATACTCAAGTAAAGTACAAATACCTCAAAATTGTACTTAAGTACAGTACTTAAGTAAATGTACTTAGTTACTTTCCACCACTGCATATGAGGTTTCCATCTGACAGAGACGATATATCGATTGCGTGAGGGGTTGTATATCGTCACTGTCGAGCAAGAACCTTGCATTCCTTATCCCATTAACATAAAGTAAAGCCCTACTTTGGTCGTACAAGAGTGTCCCGCAAGAGAGGCGAAAATAGCCGATCTAAAAGCTCACAAAGCGTCGTGATGCAACGCGTCGTTGTGAGCTCCGGGCAGAGAGAAGGGAAGACGGGACAACCCCTAATTCTCACCATCTTCATGCAGCTGTTTTCTTCAAACGTGGAGGCAAGGTCTGTTACCATCTCCTGGGCCAAGATCTCCACGGCCTGGCCCTCCAGACCGTGGCTCCTCACAAAGGCCTCACTGGCCAAGACTGCTGCTCCAGCGCCATCTGAGGTAGGGCTGACAGCAGAGATACAGGGTTGGGTCAGTGTGGTCATGGACGGTGAAGCTAGGAGTTAAACACATACATTAAAGCGGGCCATATACAGTACCGGCCAAGACGTTATGTCACGGTTAAGAACCACAGATGAACACGAGCCCCAACATCATCAGTATGCTCAATAACATCCTCCCATGTACGTCTTTTTATGGTACTCACTCCACACCCACTTGACTGCCTGGTGAGCTACAGTACTGTACTCCAAAGCATGCACAGCTGCAGTAGCACGTGGGAACAAACAATAGAGCTACAGTACTTGTGCTAATGATATACGTTGATCTATAGAGAAAACACTAGGAAAAAACATTCCATTAGCCACAACATTCACCACCGCTCATACCCACAATAATACTCATTGAGTATCTATATTTATATCTGCAATAATTATTCAGCTTGAAAAAATGACCAGTCTCCTCCTTCCAATTTAAAAAAATATATATAACAATCAAAGTAGTCTGAACAATTGGGAGTATATCTATTCAGAATCTATGCAGAATCTCTTGTTAACGCGACACATGAGCAGTCTCTCAAAGTTTGTATTGGATAGGCAGTTCCGTTTGGCACTGAAAACATCCTTGCCAACGCCGAAAAGCCACTCACATGCAGCACTGGCTGGGACACCAGTGTTATTTTACCATTATTGTGTTCTGGTACAAGAACACAGTACTGGTAAAATAAATCATGTTATTGCCCAAATTTGTAGTTTGTAGCTTGAGTAGTTAAACTACAAAAAAGTAGTTGAACTACTCAACGTGCCACACAAATATGAATGTAGTTGAACTACCAGCAAGCTACAGTAAATGTAGATAAACTGTGTGGTTCAACTACAACTACATACATTTAATTCTCCCCAACACTGATGAGCACTGCTAGCCTGGCATGGCCAGACTAATATCACTGCGTAGATATTAGTCTGGGATCTCTGTGTGGAACCTGCATTTCCGAGGGGCAAATAAAAAAAATGCCTCTGGTGATAAACCCGCCCCCATATTTGCATACTGGGCTCTGATTGGTCCCTCACAACTTCGGAGGGAGAGAAATAAAATCTCTATTGAGAGGGGCCAGACCTAATCTGCCAAGGGCAATTTTTTGCAATGGCAGATTTGTCTGGAACCAGGCTAGAGCACTGCCACTGCAACCAAGAAATACACTAACCATCATTAGTAGCCTGTGGCTTTGATTTGCGAGGCTCTTACCAGCACTGCAGGAGTGTGAGGAACTCAAACACTTTCTTGGAATTAAAGACCTGCTCCAGACTGTACTCATTCTGGAACTGAGAATACCTGCACGCACACACACACACACACACACACACACACACACACATACAATTTCTTACAATAATTTCTCTTCATGCAGCAACATTCAGCTGGACACTTAATTGAATTCCCCAAAACCACCAAAACAACCAAAAGACTGCATACATAAAACTAATAATTCTACAAAACACAAGCAATAGTTTTCACCCAAAACATCCAAGAGAAATTAGCTATGGTCTGATTCTTTTGTTTTCATTGAATTCAATACGATATGTGAATTAGCAAATGTCTGTGCACTTGAATTTTGTATGCTGGGTTTTGAACTTACATTTAACAGATTTGAAAAGATGCTGTTAACATTAAGCTAAATGGACTGTGGACACATTTCTGGACAGATACTTGTAGTCATTTTACACATGTGTATTGTGATGGACAACACAGCCAACTTATTGTAGTGCACAGCATGCTTTTGAATTGTATTCACTGCTTTGAAGAGCACTTTGGAGTTAGTGTCCAAGTGTCCTTGAGCAATGGTTTCATCCACCATCAGTGCGTGTGTGCGTGCGTGCGCGCGACAATGTAAAGCACTTTGGATAAGGTCCTATTCAAATCATTTTACAGTATATAAACACTTTGCCTCAGATGCAAGTAAAGCAGGAAAACACTGAATAACAAACTATGCCTTACGGGTTGTTGGTGGAATGCTTGTGGTTCTTCCACCCGATTTTGGCAAAGTGTTCCGGTTTAGTACCTGGGAAACACACGAACCGCAGATACAAACAATGCGTTTTACATGCTGGGGCTGTACTAACTGAATACTTGAGATGGAACAAAAATGCTGCAATAAGCAACTTACCATATTTCTCCATATGTTCCTTGCCAGCATTGCCAAACATCTGTGCGGCTGCTGGTGCAGCAACCATGCCATGGCGGTTGATCATCACCTCCATGTGCTTGTCCATGGGGTTGGTCCTGTCCATGAACTAACAGGCAGACATTGAAATTATACCTGGGGTATATTAATTAACCACTTGAGCACAATGGTATACTTTGACGTTCAATGGTGTCGCGCAAAAATAGCTGATTTAGCTTTTTCTTTTTATTATTAACTTTTGAAAGATTTTTTACATTTTCCTCATAATGACATGCCCAAAATAGGGATGCCAAGTTGAAAGTGGTTATGCCTTAATATACTCTGCAGTACTATGAATCGATGTTGCTTGCTGAAAACACAATTATGCTTGGAAATTAGCTCCTTACGGCACGTGACACCACCGTGCGATGAGGTATAAAACTAAGCTTTAGAAGCAATAATGTCCCATTTATCTCAACTAAATCAGCCCATCAAAATAACAAAGCAAGGTTACAGTGTAACATATTGACCATTTGCACACACACACACACACACACACACACACACACACACACACACACACACACACACACACACACACACACACACACACACACACACACACACACACACACACACACACACACACACACACACACACACACACACACACACACACACACACGTGATAGTTGGTTCAGTACCTTTGCGGTCAAAGAGCCTCTTTCCATCTTCTCAAACCCAAGGGCAAGCACACAGTCAGCGAGACCTGCGATAAGAGGTGAGGTGTGAGAAATGGGAGGGCGGGGGGGGGGGGGTCAGAGATACACTCAGAGCCTCATCTGTTTTGAGGTAGTCAAAAGTAAGAATGTAAAACACGTGGCACAAAATCCTAATAGCTCACTATCCAGACCATTTCTGAAGAAAAATGAAATTCTACTTACAAAGGTGCCTTTAATTTATCTTCAAATCTTGTCCTCCTCACTCAAACATAACAGCTTGTGATCAGAACCACTGATCCTGTGTTTTCATCCACTAACTCTGCCTGTGTTCTCAATATGTGATATCAATCCAACACGCCATACAGTATCTGTTGTCCTGTAACTACTGTATAACATAGCTAGCCTAATACCCAACTACAGCATCGTTGTGAAGTGAGTGCGTTCATGCCAGCGTGTGTGCGAGCCGAAACCCTGTCCACCAGATAAATTAGCCGCTCAAGTCCAAGCCACCCATTGAGAAACCTGTCTGTACCAGAGAAATTGGCCTCTCGATTTAAAGCCTCTGCTAAAAACACTGCTACGAAAAATCAATGTCAGAAAGACACAGTCATCTGGGCTCTGACAGGACACGTTGCAGCCATGATTCTTTTGAATCTTACTCAACCCCCTGGATCAGATGCCTATTACTGTGGGTACAGGTTCTCAACCAGTGTCGGTACCCCCAGGGGGGGTCACCATATGATTTTTGGGGGGTCCCCAGATGACAGTAAAGTGACAATTTAAGGACTTTTAATATACCTAATACGTAAAAAAAAGAAAAAAAGACCATTATCAAAAGTTATCAACAAACCGACTCAAACTAAATGTAATGCCTCAACTCCTACAAATCCAAGTGCTTGTCGGGGTGGGGTGTCCCCAGTTCAAATATGATTATTTTGGGGGGTCGCGGCCTGAAAAGGTTGAGAACCACTGTACTAACTCACCTCCCTGGACCAGCTGTCGGGCCATGAAGAGGGCAGTGGAGCCCGTGGAGCAGTTATTGTTAACGTTGATGATGGGGATCCCAGACAGGCCCAGGCTGTGGTATATGGCCCTCTGGCCACAGGTGGAGTCACCTGAGGGACATCAGCACAGCCTTAGTGGTTTTATATGTTTGCATTTGTTTGTGTTATTTAGTAGTGCAGGACGATCTGACGTAAACACGATATCACACCAATCCATGGACCAAACGTTGAAAGTTTGTCAGATGTCTCATTGTCGTCACGTCTTAACTTTCTTAGAGAATCCAACAATGAACTTACACGTTACATATGTCTTTATTCAGATTTTTTTTATTTTTATTGTATTTGCCTTTACAGTATATTGTTGAACATAAGAATAAGAATATGTTTTCATATTGTTCATAAAATATGGTTGACATATCGGAGAACTCCAGCCCAACACTATAGAGTCAATATCAGGCCCCTTACCATATACATATCCTACACATGCTTGCTCAATGGCAGAATATGGGACTCCTGCATCTGCTAAAGCCTTTTGACCTGAATCAGAAAGGAGGTATTAGATGTTAATCGTGAATGTATTTGTCTTAACAATGATACACGTAAAACACATTATGTCTATAGGCTCTCAAGATAGTATAAAGTTTATATATACAGTATATACTATATATACACATAGTAGGGATAAGCACCTGCTTCCTTAGCCATATCAGGATAGTCAAAGTCCTCCCGGGCTCCAGGCTTCTCGAACTGGAAGACACAAATTCAAGGTAGAGTATTTTAATATTATCATCTCGATCTGGACCTTTTGCACACCTGTCCATCCTAAAAGGGCTTTTGTGAACCTTCACGAGGTTTCCTCCCTTCTGTGAGATGCAAGTTGCAATTGTAAAAACAAAATATTTGTGGTTCATGTGAGGTCACATTGTGCAGCTGGATTAGGGCCAACACACACATAGCTCATGTAGATGTTATACAAACAAATGTAATTTGAATCCACAAAAAAACATTCTCCATTTCATTGCTAATGGGCTCTACGCTGTATGACGCACCAAGATGATAGTTCTGCCAACTTGTGTGTCTCAAAGTCACATTTCAATTGCACTGGCATCTGTTTTGGTACAAAGTCATCCTTAGAGATTGCCCTAGTTACATCTCATCATCACTTTTGGAATGGGCCTCTGCTCTGGACCCTAACACACCCGATAGTAGTTGCCTCACATTCAAGGTGCCCACGGTCCGCTCTGAACTTGGTAAATCTGCATTTAGCTTCTGTGGCCCTACCACATGGAATGCCCGGCAGAATACATTGAGATTAACCACTCTAGTACCCTTGAGTCGTTTTAGAACCCTGGTGACCAAACAGGTCACTGTCTCACCGCAATATGTAATAATAGATTTTTAGATTTAAGAAAAAATGTGTCTTGGTTTCAAATTGATGCCAATTAGACTATGGTGAATATACTTTTTTTTAAAAACCACTACTATTTATATATCCAGCAATATAGCCCAAAGTTGAACTGGGTCTCAAGCTGCAACGACACCTGTTGTGTATGTGTCAATGCCTCCCACTGACCATGAAGCATGGACTTTGATAAATCATGCAACCAATAGATAACGTCAAATTACACTAAACCAGCACTGAGTCTTATAATAATAATAATAATAATAATAATAATAATAATAATAATAATAATAATACTACATACAATTTATATAGCGCTTTTCTAAATACTCAAAGTCGCTTTACAGAGCAGAATAAAAACAACTTTATTAGAATCGACTAGTTAAAAAGGATTAAAACTATAAAAGAAAAGTACAGATGTGTGTTATGTTATACAGTAGTAATAACAGTTCTATTACAATCTGTAGTCTGTGTTTGGATCAGCTTGCTGCTGAGCTGTCAAACCACACAATGTAGCTTAATCAACTCAACTGTCTGAAGTCATAATGAATAAGGTTTTTTCCATCAATAATAAACCAACCACAGGCTTAAATGCGAGAGGAGTGATTGTGCAAGAGAGAGCTTACAGCTAAAGTTATAGCGTCTTCTAAGTCCAAGTTCAGTAAAGCCAAGCTGCTGGCAGACAGTCAGTCACCCTATGTGGTATGATATTTACCTTTGTCATTCCAACGCCTATGACAAACACTCTGTTGCTGTGCTTTAGGGGTGCCATGGTGGTGGTTCTTCTATCTGTCCAGTAGTGGGGCAGAGGGCAGCAACTCAGCAAAGATCACAGCAAAAGAAAATATCACACAACCTGAACTGAACCAGCGTAAAAATGATACCACCAATGAATGAAAACAGGACTTCCGCTTGTTGACTTCAAAATAAAATCCATGTTGACATATTACGTGTGTTCATTTTGTATTATTATTATAAATAGATTTTTATTTTATTTGTTGTTGTTGTTTGTAATAAGCGGGGGGAAACGCGTGCAGATCAAAATAATATTTTGTGAACAAAAAGTAAATAATAACATAGTGCCCAAATGTTCTACTGGCAAAAAAGAAAGAAAAAAGAACTGATCTACAAGTTAAGCAACGCGTCGCATTCTATAACCCTATGGTCGCATTGCGACCAACGCAACGCATCATTTAGCTTGTAGATCAATTCTCTCTGGCAAGCGACACTCTCGCGAGATGATTTATGCCCCGCCGTACGACGGCGTCGCGCATCAAATAATAGCCAATCTACAAGCTCACAGCGCGTCACATCCACCACGCGATGTGAGCTTGTATATCGGCTATTTTATTTGGTGCCCGTCTCGCGAGGTCAGACCCAACGTCATACGTCATCACGCAGGCTCTGAATCAGCATGTAGTAACAGCACGAGCGACTGACAGACAGTTCCAGAAGAAGAAGCAAAGCAGCGTTTGTTGTTGTTGTAGGTAAGCGAACAAACCCCTGCGTTCTTCCACATAATAACCGATTAAATGCTTGTATTTGTACTTACTCATACATTTATTTCTTTGTACATAGTATATACGGATATCGGAACATAACCATGGCAGAGAGCGACTGGGATACCGTGACCGTGTTGAGGAAGAAAGGGCCGACCGCCGCTCAGTCTAAATCCAAGCAGGCCATTACCGCCGCTCAGCGCCGCGGCGAGGAGCTGGAGACCACCAAGAAATGGTCGGCGGGGCAGAACAAGCAGCATCTGGTGACCAAGAACACGGCCAACCTGGACCGCGAGACGGAGGAGCTGCAT
Source organism: Gymnoscopelus braueri (assembly GCF_963280865.1). Classification (NCBI taxonomy): domain Eukaryota; kingdom Metazoa; phylum Chordata; class Actinopteri; order Myctophiformes; family Myctophidae; genus Gymnoscopelus; species Gymnoscopelus braueri. Next base: position 21,800,825 of record NC_137611.1, on the reverse strand, counting down.
CACCAGCGGGTCCCCCTGGAGGTGGGGAAGGTGATCCAGCAGGGCCGACAGGAGCAGGGCCTGACGCAGAAGGACCTGGCCACCAAGATCAACGAGAAGCCGCAGGTCATCGCTGACTATGAGTGCGGGAAGGCGATTCCCAACAACGTGGTCATGGGCAAGATCGAGAGAGTAATCGGGAGGAAGCTGCGTGGGAGAGAGATAGGAAACCCACTAGAACCCAAAGAGAAACCCAAAAAGAAATGAACACTAAAAAGACTGATGCAACTACTCCGCCGCCTCCTCCACCTGCTTGTTTTGATCTGAACCCAACCACCCAGGTGTTTGCTGCAACACTGCACAGTTATGGCAATATGCTGTTTGCCTCTGCATAGAATGTTGTGGTTCTCTGAAGTACCATGATGATACATTTTTGATATGCTGAGCAACCGGATATGGCTACAGTATAAATATATATGTTATGTTAAAATAAATCAACAATTTTGGCAATATATTGCTTGCCTCTACATTTAATTTGGCAATATATTGCTTGCCTCTGCATTTAGTTTGGCAATAATGTTTGCCTTTTCATTTAATGTTGTGGTTCCAACTAAGTACCTTCTGTTTTGATATGCTGTACCCACCAATATTTCTTTATCTGTTGCATTAAAAATAAATCAACTGCAACAATTTTGGCAATATATTGTTTGCCTTTACATTTAATGTTGTGGTTCTCCTAAGTACCTTGATCCGTGTTGTTTGCTGTACACACCAGTGGTTCTCAAAATGGTCCTTGGGGTTCCAGGGCATCCCTAACAAAATGATTTATTTTCACTAGCTAGAATGTTTAATGATCAGATCATGGGTTTCACTCTGTCCACTCCACTGTCATCTCCCCACCTACATTACAGACAGGTCCTGTCTGTAATCTAATTGCTCAAAATGATTTCAAATGGGGTCCACTAATCAGTTTAGGGGTCCTTGATATTAAAATAAATGTTTCAGAATCGGAACCACTGCTGTACACACCCCAATCATGCTTTTTTATTATAATGGGTAAATCAATCTTCTGGTTGTTACAATGCCAGCTGTGTGACTCACTTGATGCATCTCAGTTAACCCTATTCTACTGAGAATGAAGCCCCTATTTACCTCAAAAGGCCTCGTCTGTTATTTTCTTGCCTGGTTAAAATATCTACAATGATGGATGAGCAATACAAACTTGTTTAAGCTACAGTATCTTTTTCTGAATTGGATATAATTAAGCCCCTCATTGTGTACAACAAATGAAAAACAGACTAGATATTAGACACAATACTTAAACCTATGTTCAGACAGGGGAAAAAAATCAAATCACAAACAGCCATTTTAACTCTTTATTCACAAAGCACTAATAAGCACTGAATAACACACTGTCTATGGTGGTACATCTTGTTGGATGCATAACATGGTTATTGATGTCCAATCCTGTTGGCCGACGGCGCTTAGAGTTGAACCACACTGCCTTGGGGCCAGTGAGCAAGTCCATGGATGTTTGGCCACTGACTGAAGGTCCTTGTCCAGTAACTTCATTGTAGGAGGCCTTCAGCACTTGATGAACTTGTGTGTAACGTCATATATCCCCACCGACTCGCTGACCTTCTCATCGTAATCGTTCCAGTCCTGAAAAACATGATCATGTTGTAAACACAGAATTTTAGCTTGCTTTCTTAATTTTTGGTTCATCATTTTAACCACATTAACCCTGGCATCCCTATTTTGGGCATGACATTTAAAGCAAGAATTCTCAGAAACACCCTAGGCCTATATGCTTAATTTACATGTCATGCCAGCGTTGTGCAGTGAAAATAGGTCTACAAGCACAACATGCCGCCAATGCGATACGTGAGTATCGCATTGATCTTGTAGATCAGCTATTTTGTGTGTCAATGCACATTGTCTTCTAAATCCAACACACGTTCATTTAATTAGCTGCTGTGTTGCTTACATCACAGTGTTTTATAAGGTCTGTTATGCAGCCTGCCATGTTTTTACCCTGCTTTTTATCCTGAACTGGAAAACAAACTACAAAATCAGGGTTTCATTCCCCTTTATGTGGTTAAACATAGCCAGACGATAAGAGATCTCAGCCAACTAATAACTCTGGGGAAATCTAAATTCAATATATGGGCTAGAATAGCAGAGAAAACTAAAGCCAAAAAACCTACGCCTACTGCTTTGAACCAAGGAGAGACCAAGGAGATGGTGGTGGACAACTGGCGGAGCAAAAAGCGATCCCCAGCCCCCTGCATCATTCATGGGGAGATAGTGGAGTTAATGGAGTTCCAGGGCATACTGATCAACAAGCTGAACTGGACTGATAACACAGGAGGTCTTCTACAAGAAGAGCAGGGCAAACAGGTTCTTCCTGAGGAGGCTCATGTCCTTTGGCTTGTGTAACAGAATGCTGCAGAAAGATGTTCTACCTACAGTATTGGTTGTGGCCAGTGTCCTCTGCTCTGCAATTGCATACTGGGGGAGTTACATCACAAAAGAGACAGTAACCGACGTTGAAGCCTAATAGGATGGCGTGGAGGTGGTGGTGAATGTGAGCACAATGAAGAAGCTGGTGGCTATCATGTCTAACCCCTCCCAACCCCTCCAGAAGGAAATAGTAGGGCGACTGAGTACCATTGGTGAACGCAGAACAGATTCATCCTTCCAATATTCAAGACCGATGGACTGGGTCAGTCCTTTGTGCCAGCAGCCATTAAGTAGTACAATGACGCTAATGCTCGACCCACCATCAGGTGTCCCGCCCAGTCAGTGGTCACAGTCGAATGACCAACGTGATTGTTCTTGCAACTCTTATCCCCCGTGGACTAATAACTAATGGCAAATATGACTCTTCCATTCCTGCTGTGTTCTCATTATCTGATCTTTTTGCCTTTTGTATGACTGCTTTAACTGTCATGGCGACTACATTTCTCTTATGGGATCAATAAAGGTCTATCTTGAAACACCTGGTGGCGTGACCTGGATGCAGATGTGGAGAGGTCTGGGTATACATGGGGACAGCTGTTGAAACTGACCCAGGACCCGTATGCCTGGAGAGCCCTTACAGCCAATGTCCCAAGTTGGGCATAGGCATAGGCCTGAAACTATCCCAATATGAAGTCTAAGTTTTTGCATTGGATCTGCAGTTATAATTTTGGTGGAAACTCATAGTTTCCATCCAGTTTAAGGCTATTCATTTTCATTGAATTTAGATGTATCGGTAGGTAGACAGAGATCTCCGACAGTCTGGCTGCGCAAGACTATTTATATTAAAGTCAAATAAGATGTAAATAAAAACTACTGTATACAGTGATCCTCCAAGTGAGTTAATTTAGGAACGATTGCCCTCTAGTGTCATTCCTGTGGCACTCACTTTCTCTAGCAGGGTGATCTCAGGAAACGACGTTCCAGAGTCTGGTCCTTGTGCAGCAAAGCCAGCCTGGTGGGTATTTGAAAATGATACAAAGTCATTACGACCATAGCAACACAACATACTACAGTCAAGTTCACAGAATGTTTCTAACACAATGTGTCCATGAAACAAACAAGTGCTTTGAGCTTTTTTTTATGATCACCACATGCTAGGTTTTCAGTGTGTGTAGTGAGGACATGCATGTCGTTTTTTAAAGGATAACACTTGATCAATTATAAATCATAATCTCTTCATTTCGTTCAATCTCAGCCATAGTTCGAAATGCAGGTTAAGTATTACGACATGATTTACAACTTACAAATGCAAAGAAATCGATTAAAGCTTAAAAATATGTTAGGCACTCTGTGTGGAGTTTGCATGTTCTCCCCGTGTCTCCTAGGGTAGTTAATACCCTCACAAAAACATGTAGTAATCCTGGTCGCTATACCGCCTCCCCCATGACAGCCGGGGGCGCCTGATGGAGGGGAAGGGAACTGGTTGGAATAACGTGTTCCTTCCACGCGCTACGTCCTACCAAGGAAACTCCCCCCTGTCAGGTGACAAGAAGGTCAGTTGGCTCTCATGCATTGAAGGAAGCATGAGCTCGGCCCTGGCCTCCCTAGGCTGAAGGGGACTGGTGTAGCGCTGGTGTAGGGCAGGTGTAGCGCCCAGGATCACTTAGGAAATTGGCACCGGGTGAAAAAAATGGGTTACAAAAATCGCGGGATAAAATAAATAAATATATATATATATATATGTTAGGCACATTAGGTGGTCACCGGTGGTCTTTTGTCAAGAGCGATGTCAATCAATCTCAATGAGAAGAAACCCTTTGAGTGAGTCCAGCCAAATTAACAGTTAAAACAAGCAGTGAGGAAAACATGTTCAAATTCTGAATGAGGTCTTTATTTAAATGTTTAATAATTAATTTTTATGTGGAACATGTAAGATTTATAAGTATGGTATAATACGTATATATATGTACATGGGTTGGGGCAGTAACTCAGGAGGTAGAGCGGCCGTCTGTGGGAACCGGAAGGTAGAGCGGCCGTCTGTGGGAACCGGAAGGTTCCTGCTTCAATCCCCCGGCTCCTCTGGCTTTGTGTCCATATGAAAGACACTGAACCCCTAACTGCTCCCGATTAGTCCCTTGCATGGTTGCCTCCACGGTTGTTGTGTGAATGCGTGTGTAAATGGGTGAATGTAATGCACATTGTAAAGTGCTTTGGATAAAATATGTTATATAGAAATCATTTATGTGTTATCTGACACTTTAGAAAAGACTTCACTGGAGAAAAGATAACCTGAATTCTCCCAAATCATCCAACACTACAGCACATAGCAGCAAATTTTTTGAAGCCATATTATTGACAGAAGCAATGCAGTCCACTCTGCTGATGTTTCAGCGATATTACCTGAGGCTGGAAGTCAACCGGCTCCAGACCTCGACACTCAAACTGCACCATTGTCTTGAACCTCTCGTTGTCCTCCGCCTTCAAGACAGCACACACACAGCATCGAGAGAAATACAGACGACGGTGTAAGTAGCTGAAACAAAGAAGCATTGTGATTCAACATCCCGTCATTGTTCGTGAGGCACCGATGATGTTGGAGGCTGCCCTGCTCCACTTGGTCAAGTGTTCAAATTTGGAGCAGCTCGTGTTAATCATGTTCATGGACTATTTAAACCAGATTTGTACTTAAATGTGCGCCAGTGTCGGAAAACTGAAAATAGCAGATCTACAACCTCAAAACGCATCAACACGTCACAAAACCATCAGCTGCAGTATTTTTGGTGTGCAACAAGATGTGCAACCGGTAGAACTCAGGCTCCTCAGGTTAAATGTGCAAGCCGCCGTGTGACATATGCAAGAGCAGACCTATTGTGTACCTTTACTTACATTGTAAGGCGTGATAGTATCTCCCAGGATATCTATGAATAAACAATATAGAGGTCATATTATTCTCCAATCTATTACAGATTTCACTTCAGACAGTGACAACTGAACTCCACACTGTTGTGAAGATGCAGACAGAGATAAGATGTTGCCTCTTACCGATAGAATTCTCCCTGGCACAAAGTTTACACTTCTGCACCATGCTGGCACTGCCTCTGCCTCCTTTTAGTGGTGTGCTTTCCTGGAGAAACAAATGAATTCATATTTGTGCATCTGTTTCTTTTACAGTAACATTGTTGTGTTTGCTAGCAAACCGTATGGACATAAAAGACAATCAGATCCTTACCGCAAGGGTTACATATTGCCATTTATCTGGAACTTCTCTGCAGTTTCCGCATTTTAGCTGAATCAAGAGAAGGAACCATGTTTTGTTAGTTCATACAAACGCCAACTTGTGCTCTGTGTGAGAGAAAGAGGTGAATGATCACAGCAGAAGAAAAAATATGAGGATTGTTTTGATTCTTTGCAATCGATATGGTTTAGAAACTTTTGAGAAACTCAGGTGTAGTACAGCAACAGCAGAAACGCCGGATAGGTAGCTGCAAGCAACTTTGATGCTATCTTCATCATCAATGGAGTAACAAGCTCCAGGGACAGCCCATTCATGAAACAGAAAAGTCCTATCTGATTGTATTAAACGACCATAAACTCACCAATATTGCAGCTGTATGGAAAGCTTGGTCTTTGTCTCTGTCAAGTCTTTGTTTAAAAACAAATCCACCGTTGACATGTTAAGGGAGCATTTCGATTTGGGAAGCGCTCGTTGTATGTAAATCACTCAACGTCCTGCATACCACCTGTTTCAAAATTCCACATATGTGATATAATAATAATAATGATATATATGATTTAAAACGAGTGCTTACAAACCCAAACTCAAATTATGGCTGTACTGAGTTTATTGACAGAAAGTTGCTCATAACATGACAAGTGACAACTACAAAGAGGATAACCCAAGCTGTCCCTTCGGTGCAATGTTGGTGAGTATATGTCATTTAATACAATCAGAAATGACTTTTCTGTTTCATGAATGGGCTGTCAATGGAGCTTTGTTGCAACTTAGATACAGATAGTGTCTCATGTTGTAGGTACAGGTAAGACTGTGATAGGAATAAGATACAATAAAAAAATAATATATAGACTTAGAAGCTGACAATAGTGATCTGATTCTGCGCTGGGTTTGACTGAGACTAAGCTAATGTATATTTCTATCAATATAAGTATAATCTATCACCAGTGAATATAAGCATTAATATTCACCTACCATCATCAATGGTTATAATGTACACAGACAGACTATCAACGGTTAGTATAAGAATGAATACAGTATGCAGTGGTGGAAGAAGTACTCAAATGTTTTACGTAAGTAAAAGTATCAATACTACAATGGAAAAATACTCTGGTAGTCTGGTATTCAGAATTTACTTCAGTAAAAGTACAAAAGTATTTGCGTCAAAATATACTTAAAGTACCAAAAGTAAAAGTACTCATTATGCAGAAATCTTCCATTTCATGTTTTCAAAATGCATACAATCATTTGAAAATAGCAGATCTACAAGGCTTTCAAATAGCCGAAGTCTATGTAGGACTGAAGTGGTTAATGTATGTTTTGTAATAATATTTAAAATCTACAAAATAACTAGTAACTAAAGTTGTCCAATAATTGTAGTGCAGTAAAAGTACTATATCTGCCTCTGAGATGTAATGGAGTAGAAGTAAAAGTATAGAACATTGGAAATACTCTAGTAGAGTAAAAAATACCTCAAATTGTACCATTGTACTTAAGTACAGTACTTTCCACCACTGACAGTGTGCCAGGCGGTCAAATGGATAAATGTGAGTGAATATTATAAGCGATTCTCTCAACACAGGCATCATTGTGTCATGATGTGTATGACATCTGTTCAGTTTAAGAGATTTCAATGGATCGAGATGTAACTATATCATATGGTTTTGACAGCAATGACTGACAGGTATCCTTACTTTGAGAAACCAGCGGAAATCCTCGCCCACCGGTCGCACATTTGTGATATTCTCCAGGGTGGCTTTGAACTGCAGCCCGAATTTCTGTTATTGGAGGAGAGACAACCAGATGTGTGCTGCATAGTTAAACAAATACATTGTTATATACGCGACCATGCAGTTTATCAATACATACCACCATTTTGAAGGCTTCCTGTAACGTGCGGGCGTGCGTGCAAACGTAAAACGTAATGTTCCGTCAACGTAGCCAGCTAGAAATTGGTGACCTATAAAATAACGTGACACAAGAGGACGCTGTTCTGCGAGATTGGAAATTATGTTTTCAGACTGAAAATGTATTTGTATTGCCTTTTGATATTTAGAAATGTTCCTCAAAAATAAATGAATACAATCATGAGAATAAAAGACGTGTACCAGTTTATCCAGAGGCTTGTTTATTATAGAAGCTCATATTCATCATTACTACTGACCAACCACTATCAAACTTGTATGGACACAATGGACAGAATTGGATAGATGGGTGTCTATAAAAATATATGATTTGTAGGCCTACTTATGTTAAGATATAGGATACTTGTAATGGTCAGTAATGGTCATAAAACAGGGGGCGGGGGGGGGACAAGTTTTAGTCTACTTAAACAGTATATGATTCAGGCATATTTCTTGCAGTGGACTAAATCTATATTATGTCTCTATGCTTAGCTCTGGACCCTGGTCCCTGGGCCCCACTTTGAGAATCACTGGCCCACTGATACTAAAACAGCGATTTAACTATGTGGAAAAGGATTCCAAATAAGCGTATTGGCTTCTTCCTTTCCTTGCAAAATAACTTGTTTTCTTTTGATATGTATTGTTTCTATTTTGTATTACAATGTGCTATTAAACTAAACTAACTAAACTAGTAGTGAAATATTGTTCTGTGAAATGCAAGTTCTTTAAGTTTAATTTAAAGGGATAGTTCACCCCAAAATGACTTTTTTTCTATCGATTTGTCACCCCATTGAGACTTCAATGGATTCATGGATATCTTTTTGTTTTTGTCGCATTCCTAAGCCAATAATTTCATGACTGGCAGCGGTTCCGGTAGGAGACACAAAGAGTCTCCTTTGTGTCTCCTACCGGAACCGCTGCCTACCGGTCCGCTGGTCATCAAATTATTGGCTTAGGAATGCGACAAAAACATAGAAATAGAAAAAGAGAACTATCCCTTTAATGCTGCCATAGTTGATCATTTACTTTGCTGCTTCACTACTCGTCAGTGCAATACAGTTCATGTTAAGAGTACTGTTAATAAAGTGATTCTGCTGATTGTTATAAATTGTGTACAATATCATTTTATACACTCATAATTGCAATTGTCATGATGACCACCGCTTGATTTAAACATATTTTTATAGGCCTACTTATTTATTAGTTATTGTGTAATAGTTGTGTTAACCTGATTCCCTGTGTGACTTTTGCCACACAATTATAGACTCTGTACTGCAGTTTATTCTACAAAGGTTACAGGAAACCAAGATGCCTCGCAATGTCTCAAAAGAACCACGTGGTGGCAGCAAACAGCTATGATATGTTCACTGGAACTTGAAGTGTATGTTAGGGTAGCCTAGCCTTGGTAACTAAAAATGAAAGAACATAAGCGCAATAATAATGTATTTCAATGTACTTATTATAGTCATTTATTTAATGTTGCTTTATAACAAGCAAATTAATTAATTACCAAAGAATCTCAGGCTAATGTGTGCTGCTGTTTGTTTTACACCACGAAAACAAATCATGAAAGATTCTATTTTGAACACACAGCTGCCTTTAAATGATATTGGCCAAAGCTGTACACACTGACTAAACAAAATAATTGAGTATAACATTTTAAAAGTATGTTTCCTTTACACGTTAATAAAAAGAGAAAAGTCATTGGAATGGAAGGCCTACATGCAGATTTCAAAAATGACAAAAGACTTAAACTTACAAAACTTTAATACTCTCCAGTGAGCAGCAGAGCATTAATCACAACAATCAGAACATTAATCACTCACTATTAACCATTCCGTAACATGAAGAACAAATACAGTAATACAATGACGTAAGTCCTTCTGTCCAGTGGCACATTCCAGGACAACATTGCAACGTTTTTAGAATTGTTCTTGAGAAGAAAACCTTACTCTCCAGGGAGTGTCCACCAAGAACACTCCTGTTCACCTGTAGAAAGAAAGAGAGAGAGAGAGAGAGAGAGAGAGAGAGAGAGAGAGAGAGAGAGAGAGAGAGAGAGAGAGAGAGAGAGAGAGAGAGAGAGAGAGAGACATCCTTTAGTCACAACTCAGATATACTTAAAGGTAAAATGTGGGACTTATTATATGTGCAGTGATTGGGGGTGGTAATGGTATCCCAACTATTCCATTGAAATATTTTAGGCCCTAATGTTGGGTAGGACAGTGGCTCGAGTCTCAATGTGGGCTCTGGGGACCCCCAGGGGTCCTTGAGGTGGTTAGATAATATAGCCGATAATATAGCATCAAGCACTTTAACCCTACATACATTGACTATTTGAAAATAGCCGATCTACAAGCTTGTAGATTGTAACTGCTATCTTAACTGCTGTTTTTAAAAAATCTTAGAAAAAGTTGAAAAATGTGGCATGAAATATCACAGGATGCAAAATAAATATCCACTCATCCTCTGCTCAGTTTAATTAAATAAACAAACCTACCTATTGGGTTTGTCCCCAGTCCTCCTGGTAGGGCGCTCGGAACGCAGCAGGTGGTTGAGTTGCAAAGAACAACCCGCTGCCGTCCTGAGAGGTAAAACAAAGACATGCTTTATATGACGAAAATTCCATCTGCAGTGAATCATTTCACTTGAAATGTCAAAAAACTTTCTCTGAGAGACACCATATATATATATATCTATTATGTAAAATCTGAAATGTATACTTGCACTAAATGTCTTGACTAAATGTTGAGGGGTTAGAATGACTGAGAATTGTAAGACGTAATTCATTCCAGTTCCATTCCATTCCACAATTTTGAATTTACCAAGACGAATGTGAAAATAAATCCACCACACTATGGTTTATAAACAAATTAAAAGTCCTTATAGGGAATATAGGCTATGCAACACTACTCTGGCAAATGCAACAGATTGATGCTCCATCGTGCCGAAAAAGATCTATACAGATCTGGATTGGCTATTTTAGGCGCATAACATAAGCATACATTTGCCTAAACTGTCAATGACAAACTCTGGCCCTTCCAGAAGGCTCCTTAAATCAACTTACATTATGTGGGTGTACGATATACAACTTACAGGGGAAGCAGATGGGTAATCCATTGTGCTCTGGAAGTGTGAGATGTAGAAGGGTCCATGTGGGCAAGGGGGGCGGGGCGGCATGTTGACAAGGATACCCGGGCAAGGAATGCAGCCGTTGGGGCATCTGTCCCAAACAACCATGGGCATCATGGGCATCGCAGCAGGAGAGACTTCCCTCTGCCCCAACTCATGGAAGTAAGAAACGTGTAGGTCTGGAGGGAAGGTTAAGACATATCCAAATGAATGAATGAATAAATGAATATGTGGACTTCTGTATAGAATATATTGAGGTACAAGTAATACTACTAGTACACATAGTAGATAGCCTACTACTACACACGTACAACAGTTGGCTAGTCCAAATTGTATTAGCCTATACTGCATATAATGGAGATATAACCCCCCCCACACACACACACACGCACACACACACACACACACACGCACGCACACACGCACGTGCATGTACACACACACACACACACACACACACACACACACACACACACACACACACACACACACACACACACAGTCAGAAGGCATAACTTGTCTTGGGAGTTGGGTCAATCTTGCTCAGGATAAAATAACAACAGTGCACACGTGGATGATTTCACTAAACACACATTATGATATGATACCAGCATATTACTGTGAGCTTGAAATATTTAAAGCCAGTAGGCCTACGCTCGGCTAGGACATTAAAGGACGACGTTACCTTCCACACAATAGGCCTTGATGATGGCAAATAACCTGGCTAATAATGTCTAAAAATAATAACATTTTCAATACAAATTGGGGAAGACTCTTACTTTAAAAGGCTAATTGTTAATTGAGACAGACAGTGTATAGGCACCACAGCATGAGCATGTAGCCCCGTTTGGAACCTCACTCTCAACGATAGCTCGGAGATGAGGTCCCGCTGTACTGGGTCCCGGCAGAGGTAGAATCCGTCCAAACGTAGTGAAGATAACCTTTTTTGCAACATCGTATCCAAAAAGTAAAGGTAGTCCCAGACATCTGCAGATGTTTACGATTTTTTCGGAAAGTTACATTTTTACGACGGAGTTGAAAAAAACGTTTAATACGCTTATTTAGTCAGCCCGTGCCATGTTTTCCCATTCAACTCGGAAGAACCCCCGACGGCAGGTGCCTGTACTGCTCCCGATTCGGCTACAATGGGACCACGTGGCACGCACAGGCTGACTAAATAAGCGATTTAAAGTTTTTTTCAACCCCGTCCTAAACATTTTACTTTCCTGAAATATTGTAAACATCTGTAGATGTCTCGGACTTCCTTTACTTTTTGGATACGATGTTGCAAAAAAGGTGATCTTCACTACGTTTGGACGGACTCTCCTCTGCCGGGAGCCGATACAGGGGGCCTCATCTCGGAGCTATCGTGGAGAGTTACGTTCCAAACGGGGCTACACAGCATGCTGCAAGCGACTCGATTAATTAACGAGAATGTTAATCAATAGACTGAACGGCCAATTAATAAAACAAAACGTAATACAACTTACGTGATCTATTCATGATCCCCAAACACCCCTCGAGATCTTGGGGCCTGATGAAACCATGCGATCTTATTGCTTCCAGGTGGTCTCGGTCAAGGCCGAACTCATGTGGTGGTGGACCAGGGCTGGCTCCTCTGTGAGGATCGGGGCCCCGAATCCTGCTGGGTCCAGGGAACCTCTCCTCCTCTTCGGGTGGATCCTTCACCTCATGAGGTCGCACGTTCTGGAGCTGTTCATATGTTTTATGATCTGCTGCTGCCTCATCCTCCAGGACCCTCGCTGCTGCCGAGCTGAACTGGCAGGATGTGCCCGGGGATCCAGCCTCTTCCATCGGTGGTGGCACTGGTGGTCGTCGTCGTGGTTCTTCGGTCCCACCGGGTCCAGAGTTGTTCATCTTCTTCTCGGAGTCCCTCATCTGCCGTTGACGGACCATGATCATTGACCTCTCCGTCACCAGTGAACATTTCCAGCAGGTACAGTCCAGAAACCTGCAGAACCTCGCGTGACCCTTCTGAGGGACGAGGTAGCCGTGATGTCTGCATCTGGCACACTTGGGCGTCTTGTCCGCCACGCCCCCTTGATGTTTAGAACAGGACATCTTGATTGATTTATTACCTTAACTTGCTGCTTTACTGTATAATAATTGTTTTGTTGATTTTATAGCTGGCTTTGTGTTTGATCAAATAAACGTGCGTGGTGCGTCGTCTCCAAATGATGTCTGGTCAAGAAGAGAAGACCTTCAGTCCAAAAAGGCCACCATTTAAACCTCCTCAGTCGCAACATTGTATCGATTTGAGCCGTGGGAAAGTTGATAAACACGGTTCTCAGGAGCACCCCGTGACACCTGCTTAATTGACGCGTGTGGGTATGTGTGCGGGTGTGCATGCGTGCGCGTGTGTGTCCGACTGCCCATGCGTGCACGCGTGCCCTGACACGCGAATTTAGGGGATTTCCACTGGAGAGGAGAGGTGATGTCATTTGAAGACATTTGATGAAACACAGGTGAGGTTAGTTTGGAAAATTGCTATAGCCATTATATATATTTTTTAAAGCTTTCAAAAGGATGCTTTCGAAATCATCATTATTACCATGTAAGTTTTAAATAAACACACGTTTTCATATATGTGCCATAAATAAATTAATAAAAAACAAAGAAACACTATTACATAAATAGGCTACTATACATTTCTGTATTTATTTATTTATTTGTGTTTCTATTTCTTTACTTAAAGGTAGGGTAAGTGATTTTCTTTGGCTAAAATAAGCGTTAAATAGCTCTATATTCTGATAGTACTCATTGCTATAGAGTGTTTGTTCAAGTAACAGGAGTCTTCATGTCTCTCCAGCTCTTTATTAAACAGAAAATGCATATTCAGGTCGGGATATAAATGTTATCCAATCAGGATAGAGAACTCAGTCAGGATACAGATTAAACAAGTGAAATTGGAAGTGATGACACAAATAAATGAGCAAACAAAATTGGACCTGGATCACTATCAAAATTAAGCTGATAAATGGGTACTCTCTCCTCTACTGATTGGCTGAAATTGTGTCACCTACCTGAAAATGTATTTTCTGTTTATTAAAGAGCTAGAGAGACAGGGAGACCCCTGCCCTGTGACTGAACAAACACTTTCAGTGGGGTCAGTAACAGGGGGTCTCCCCATCTCTCCAGCTCTTTAATAAATAGAAAATACATTTCAGGCAGGTGACAAAATGTCAGCCAAACAGGAAAGAGTACTCATTTATCAGTCAGTTTCATTTTTATAGTGTTCCTGTTCCAGTTCCAATTCTGTCTGCTCATTTCTTTGTGTCATCACTCCCAAATTGGTATCCTGACCTGAAAATGCATTTTCTGTTTAATAAAGACCTGGAGAGATGTGGAGACTCCTATAGAGAGAGAGACTCTATAGTAATTAACATTATTTTAATCAAAGAAAATCACTTTAATTGTCTATATTTATCTATTTTGTCCTCAATATTTACACAGCAGACATTTGACATGCCATAAGGGAAAACACAGCTGACGTCAATGGGTGTGTGCTTTTGTGTGTGTGTGTGTGTGTGTGTGTGTGTGTGTGTGTGTGTGTGTGTGTGTGTGTGTGTGTGTGTGTGTCTGTGTCTGTGTGTGTGTGTGTGTGTGTGTGTGTGTGTGTGTGTGTGTGTGTGTGTGTGTGTTGGGGGGGGGGGGGGGGGGGGGTTGAATATCCGGAATAAAAGATGAATATAAAAAATTGTTTGATTTTCAGCATAAGTCAAATCTAATCAAATCTAAATTCTGCTTTCACTAAAACAGTCATAAAAGCCCTACTGGGGGCTATTATGTTGGAAAATGTGTCAGGCCTGGGTAGACATGAGCTAAAAAAAAGAAAGATTAAAAGATGTGGATGGGTTATTAATATTGCAACACATTTTACCCATAATTCTGACAAAAATCCTCTGAATTATCTCACCATCCATAATAAACATTTTATGAACAGCTGCTACCAAGTAACGAAATTCAAGTTTCTATCTTCCCGAGCACAAAATGGAGCTCATTACCAAGGTTGGCAGTGATTCTATATCCAATGACTCATGTAATTAAATAAGCAAGAAGATCACAGGTGCCCCTTGTGTGCTGTGTTTGTGTATGAGTGTGTGTGCAAGTCTGTTGTGTATGAAAGTGAGACAGAAAACACGTGGGGGAGAGAGGAAGGCCTTGATTTATGATTGTGTCTGTCAGATGTCATTTGCCCATCTGGTTGACATACGCATAAGTGTGTAAAGCTCCACTATGTGTGCGTGTGTGTGTGTGTGTGTGTGTGTGTGTGTGTGTATGCGACTGTGCGCATGTGTGCACACGTATGGGCTCACATAAGCATTCTGTGAAGAGGTACTACCAATACTATCCTGTCTTCATCTGACAAAACCACTCACTGCTATCCACATTGAAGGGGTACAGTCACCTGTTTCGGTCACACAGCATTGATCCCCATAATGGTTTATTGCACTGACATGGTGCAGGTTATTGACTAGCAGCAGCGCCCAGTAATTTTTCTGTAGGCCTGTGAGTGGAACACCACCAAAGCCTTTATACTGTTCGCTTTAACCACTTTCAATGTGGCATTCCTGATTTGGGCTTAGCCTTTACAGGCGGAAATTGTCAAAAATAGTGAAAATAGCTGATAGCTGAACTCACAACGTTATACCATACAGTGTCAACGGTGTAATCAGTACAATAACCACACCCTACAGTGTTACCAAAGAAACACCGGTGACATTACGATGCAGCCACCGTGCTAGAATGTCAGAGATGATGGGACAGTAGTGTACACTCTGCTAAATATTCTTGGCTCCCACAGAACACACTGAACCTTAATTCCATTTTGGGAGCACTCCCAAAGCCTTATTGATCCAGATGTTTTAGAGCTGTTCCCAGCAGGAGGTGTCCTAAATCCTTGCTACCTTTCCCCCTCACTCGTGACCTCATCCCACCCACCATGATATTCTCTGACTCTTATACTGTATGCTCTTGTCAAGGACAGTAATGCAGTGATTCTCAACCTTTTTAAGACCCCAATCGACACTGTAAAATACTCTGTGTTTATTTAAGTGTACAAATGGAATCAAATGGACCCGTATAAGAGTCTAATTCCATTTGATCACTTTCAGAGTTACAGACCCATAAGGTACACAACTGGTTCCTAACTATCAATTATCTATCAACTCTCAAGGACCGCTAAGGGTCCCTGGACCCCACGTTAGGAACCAGTAATAGACAGTATATTGAACTCTCCTTGTACATACAGCGTAGGCCTATTAGTCCATGAGCCAGACAAGATTTCATTATCGAAAGAGTGGGCAAAACCAAACTTATATTAAATTGTTCATAGGGTCAATACGAGTAAATAAATATATGATAACCTCTCCACAGGAGCAGCTTTTTCATGTTTATCACACATTTTGTTATTTTCCCCATACGTACATGACAGGTGAAAAAATGACAACATTTTAAAAAGAGTTATCATAATGAAACTTCCTGAGTTGATTACTTACATGAAGACAATGATTTATCGTATTACAAGTGTTCTGAAATTGTATATTTAAATATGCAAATTAGGCATTTAGTCCATGAGCCAGAGCCCCAAAATTGAGCCAGATATTGAATATTCCCTCGTTAAAAACCTTTGAATCCAACATCTTAACAAAATGAAATAAGTATGTTGACTCTGGCTTTGTCCAATGTTGATTCTGGAAAGCATATTTTCCTATGCCTAATTTGCTTATTTAAATATACAATTTCAGAAAACTTGTAATACGATAAATCATTGTCTTCATGTAAGTAATCAACTCAGGAAGTTTCATTATGATAACTCTTTTTAAAATGTTGTCATTTTTTCACCTGTCATGTACGTATGGGGAAAATAACAAAATGTGTGATAACCATGAAAAAGCTGCTCCTGTGGAAAGGTTATCATATATTTATTTACTCGTATTGACCCTATGAACAATTTAATATAGGTTTGGTTTTGCCCACTCTTTCGATAATCATTGCTCAATTTTGGGGCTCTGGCTCATGGACTATATTGTCATGCCCAATAATCTTTCAAATACACAGCAAGGTTAGGTCATTATATCCCATCACCTTCTCAGCCACTGCCATAATTGTTAGCTGTTTATGGTTTATATTGGATTATACTGATGTGTGAAAGCCTCTTAAAGGGGAATTTGGACCACGGTTTTCTTACCTTTTCTATGATGTTATGATGTCCTAGGATGAATGGTACAGTAGAAAAACTTCATCCTAGGTCTAAGATTTCAATTGCGTCTAGCGAGACTTCCGGTGGGGCGCATTCAAGACAATCACATTGCATAGTGTTCTGTCACTATGAACATCAGATGAAAAAAAAAAAGCTATCAAAATA
Source organism: Gymnoscopelus braueri (assembly GCF_963280865.1). NCBI lineage: Eukaryota > Metazoa > Chordata > Actinopteri > Myctophiformes > Myctophidae > Gymnoscopelus > Gymnoscopelus braueri. The sequence goes on along the minus strand of NC_137611.1, from coordinate 21,783,730 downwards.
TGCGATCTAGTGCAAGGCCTATAGGCGCGCGTTTTTAGCTGTGGTGGACCCGGGATGGAGTTAGGACATTTTTCTACTGTACCATTCATCCTACGATATCATGACATCATAGAAAAGGTAAGAAAACCGTGGTCCAAAATTCCCCTTTAAAGGAGCTACACCATGAATTTAAAAAAAATATTTGATATTTAATATCATATGGTGTATGTCCCTCAAACCTTTTTCAAAAGGTTTGAGCCTAAATCATCACTCAGATATACTCATCCCAAGTCAATTGTCTCTGGCTTATACAGCACTTTCAGCTGCAATACCAAAACGTCCTCTTGGGCAGGGGGGGGCTACTGAGCAATTCTGTTAATACAAAATTCTGTTAATAAAAAAATATATAAAAAAAAAGAAAAAAGAAATGGAAAAATTCTGCATAAAAAGAAGCATCTACGAAAAATACAAAATCGAAAAAAAAACACTTTGAACATTTTTGAACAATTCCACCAAGTGTTTGAGGTGCCTGTTTCACCCACTTCCGGGGGGCGGAGCCAAAATCCGAGCCCGAAGTATTTGTTCGTAGACCCCCACTTAGGGGGGGTAGAAAAAGTTTCGGAGCGATTCGGGCACTTTTCATTTAACATTGGGTTTGCCATCAAAAATGTTTATGACCTCATAAACATTGCCATTCTGAGATCGCCTGTTCAGACACGCCCATTCTGGAAATCCATGAAATGAGAAGGAATGACTGAATTTAAAAAAAAAACATTTTTTGGGGTACAAGAGACACTGGGGACCCCAAAAAATACAAAAAACCAAGAAAAAAGTGATTTTCATGGTGTAGACTCTTTAACTGTTTTTTGTTTCTTTTGTGACTTGCAGCTCATAAAATATATAACAACTTTCCTGAAAGTTATGATTCTTCACCGTCAAACATGGTATTGTCAGCTATTATAAAAGCCTGTATGCAAATGTGTGTTAAAACAAAATACCCTCCCAACTGGGGCTTTGTCTTCTTATTAGTATAACTTTATGTTTATCTTTATTATTGTTATGTTTTGTTAGCACAGTATTGAGGACGTTGCAATCACATTTTGCTGCTTGAACCTGTATGAGTAGTGACAAATAAACCTTCTTGATTCTTGCTAAACACTAACTGAATTGCGATTAGCCTTTCAGTGTAGCTGTGCTTAAATCACACGCATGGATTTGAACTTTTAATGAAAGTCTCTTCAAAGACTCTTTGAATTAAGCTTTCCCTGCTGAATACAGTGCAATTTATATAAATTCTGTTGAACCATTTTGCAGAATCTGCCCTTAAGGAATTCTGCATTGCCTCCATCGGTTGAAAAAACACCTCTCTCTCTCTCTCTCTCTCTCTCTCTCTCTCTCTCTCTCTCTCTCTCTCTCTCTCTCTCTGTCTCTCTCTCTGTCTCTCTCTCTGTCTCCCTCTCTCTGTCTCTCTCTATCTCTCTGTCTCTCTCTTGTGTGCAGATGTGCTTTTTCTGCTGCTTAATCCTCTGTGTGCTAAAAGCGTTTTCATTTTGTCATGATTCACTCTTCACAGCAAATTGACTGCAAACTCAATTTAGCTTGTGTTATCTCCAAGATTGATGAGATTCAATTTTGATCCAGTTAATTTCTTTCATTACGTACAGCTCCAAAGGGATTTGATTGCATGCCATGCACGACGTTGCAATCCATTTAAAGTGTTTTTTAACTTGGAATCCCCAGTACAAACATGGAGGTATTTTTCTGTACACGTGGATATCCTCCACCTAATTGTAATTTAACTCTGATCCCTTTTTACATTCTAAATGTTAAATTACTTTCTGGATTTTGCTGTGTATCACTCTGATCAACTATTTCTGTATTATGCAAAACAAAGCATGTTGTGGTAAGGGGCTGGTGTCTCCCATAGGTGGATAACAATTAGGACACAGCATTTTTATATATCTAGACATTTACTTTGCCATTAGCCCAACAGAGACTATATTAGAAAGCTGCACATAAGTGGAGCTCATATCTTCACCAGGCCAGGTGGCATACCCATGGCTGTGATTATAAGTCATGGGTTGCAGCCATCAGGACCAAAGGAAGCTGCGAGGGAAATTTCTATTACATGCGGTTCAACCTTTTCGTGGTCAGAAGTGAAAGCGCTTTTGGAGATGTGCCATTACGATTTGGGTTGATTATATGTTGTGCTATGATATTGATGTTGATTAGAATTTATATCGGCCCCTCCCACTTATTTTGTAAGTCGCTTACAGGCAAACAGTATGGAATATCAAAAGGCAGTTTCATGCTTATTGTCACACTCCAGAAACCATGTATACCTAATTGTGTGATGATTGTGATGCTACGACACGTTGTGAGCTTGTAGATTGGCTGTTTTTCATGCAACACTGCCCGCACAATGAAGTATAAATCATGCTTAAATTGAGGTCACAGGGGATTAACTTCAGCATCAGTTTATCCATTACAATGACTGATTAGACTGTCAGCGATGGTATGGCCTATTTGACTGACAGCACTGTTGGGTCTGGCGGAAAGCCACCGGGTCCTGTAAATACCACTGTTGCACTGTTCCCTGCACCGGGGACTGTAACCTCATTGTGTTAAGCAAGAGTAATAACAGCATCGCAGTGTGGTTATTAATGATAGAGATACGAGGGCCACACAGCCACCGGGAAACTCTAGTATCCTCTTCACTTTAACTATTTGCATATAGACAAGTGTAACTTTGCATAATTGTAGCAGTTGTTATATACTGTGTGTGTGTGTGTGTGTGTGTGTGTGTGTGTGTGTGTGTGTGTGTGTGTGTGTGTGTGTGTGTGTGTGTGTGTGTGTGTGTGTGTGTGTGTGTGTGTTTGTGTTGTGTGTCGTGTGTGTGAAGGCCCGGATTAATGTACAGGCTCATGGTGCTTCAGCCTGGGGCCCAAAGCTCCAATGGGCCCTGGCACAAAATCCCTGGCAGCGCCAACCAACTAACGAAAATTGACGCTGCACCGGTGCGTTGCACCGTTTTAGCGCTCCTTTAGCAGCCGCTGCTTCTAAATTTCTGCGTTTTTTGGCGATAGTTCAGTCTTCTTTCGCTTTCTCCCCGCCGTTTGGTGCCCCCCCAAGGTTGGTGCCCCCCCAAGGTTGGTGCCCTGTGCTTCCGTTATCCTGCACTGAGCGTGGTCCAAGTGCCGGTCCCTGAAAATCGGGCCCTGTGTGTGTATGTGTGTTATGATAAATGTTTTAAAATGGTAAATGTTAACGATTAAAGGTCACTGTGTTTTCACTGTCAACATGAGCAGCATATAACTCCATTTTAAAAATGTATCTCTTGGTCTGAACCATTATGTTTAAACCAGTTCTTCCAATGATATCATAGGGAGTTAGTCTCGCAGTAGCCAGATGATTAGATATCTAACCTTTTTTTTCTCACTCCTGCATCTATATGAGCAATTTTGAAACAGGTGATACCCTATTCTGTTTATATAAATTTGTCATCTCATGAGCCTCAATGCCTCGTGCTTGAAAGCAAGGCTTGTCTTGCTTTCATGTGATGTAAAAGGTAATGCATAATGTCCATTTTAAAACCATTGATCTTTATTCACCACCCCAGCCTACAGTGGCGTCAGTTCAGTAAAAGCTAGGGTATGGCAGGGTTAACTATCAGCCCCTTTTTCGGCCGCACGGCTTCAAAAAGATTTGGGGGCCCCTTTTTCGGCCGCACGGCTTGGGGGTCAACCCTGCTAAAACACTCCCAAAATGCATAGAAAACTATACATTATACCTATAACACAATGGTCTTACACCTGCATCACAGGCTACTACATCACACTTACTGTAACATGGTTGTAACAAGTTCTATTCAGACCATGATCACAAGGAAATTAAATGCAGTGCTTCAGCCATACATCAGATATGTATTGTGTGACAACATGAGCCTTTTCAAATGCATGCAGTCTCAGCCCCTCTATTTCCACATACCATGCCAACAATGCAAGAGAATGAGACAAATATACAATAGCGTTAGAAATGTTAAATAACAACATAGGGCATACTGTTTCAAATTCACTGTTCACAAGTAAATAAAACAGCCTGTCTGCTATTGAAAAAACGCACTTCTGCTGCTTGCTAATTAACAATAATGCATTGCACCTGTGTTGAACATGGGATTCCCAGGCTGGGCCTGGGAATATACCATTTGACAAGATAGGGGAGAATAGGGGAGATACAAGCAGTTGTGAAGAATGAAATACCCTGTGAAAGCAATCATTTTGCATTGGTAGTTATTTTACTGAAATTTAATAACAGAATAATCAACGCAGATAGACAGAGAGATTCATGGATTTATTTTTATTTAAAAAAAAAAATATATATATATATATATATATATATATATATATATATATATTATTTATTTATTTTTCCTGGAGCCAGGGTATGGCAGCTGCATACCCTGCCATACCCAATTGACGCCTCTGCCAGCCTATCCTCAGTTCAAACACATGCTGTTGGAGTGCCCTTGAGCATGGCACTATTGATGGGCTCCATGATCCACCATTGCTGTAGAAAATTGGTCCATTGGAGTGAACAGATTTGTCACCACACTCTCTTTACATCACAGTGAGCCAAATAAGAACCAGATCACCACGCTAAATCCTGCTTTATACTTGGTTGCACATTGTCTCCCACACACTGGAAATAGCTGATCTACAAGCTCACGACACGTTACGCTGCGTGGGGGGCTGTAACTGCCCACCCCCCCACCCACCCATGATGCCTGGGTAGCAGCCTTCAGTGTCAGCTTAATTTCTCTGAAGCATATTCACTTCAATAACGTATCTTATTTTCTTCAGCCGTCCAAAGTGAACGAGTAGAGACAGGAAGCCACAGCACAGTTGCACAAAATTGCCTATAACCTCCTGACCCCCTTTCTATTTTCTGCCAGGCTTTGACTCTATTAACTGTCTGTGAAGCCAAATTGATCCACTGACTGCCTGGGTGGGTGTGATATAGCTACCAGTGTTGTTTTAATGGCCCCTGTCTTCTTCTCAACATTCAGAGTGTCTCTCTCTCTCTCTCTCTCTCTCTCTCTCTCTCTCTCTCTCTCTCTCTCACTCTCTCTCTCTCTCTCTCTCTCTCTCTCTCTCTCTCTCTCTCTCTCTCTCTCTCTCTCTCTCTCTCAAACTAGCTAGAAAATGATTAACCATTACGGAATGTTTGTTATAATTCGTTTAATTGTAGTGCCCTTGACTGCTAGTGGCTGAAGAGATTCTTATTTGATTTTGTATTTGATGACCTTATTAATCCATTGGGGGTAAATCAGTTTGGTTATGATGGGTGGGTGGGGGGGGGCTCGGGGGAGCAGTTAGGGGTTAAGTGTCTTGGTCAGGGACACTTCCACACATAGACTGGGGCTGGGAGGGATACAGACCTTCTAGCAGACACGAGACACCCACTAAGCTAAGGCCGCACACGGCACTGTTTATGTTTTATTGTGCTTATTTCGTTAGTATTTGCAATGTGTTTGTTGGGATGAATGTGGTTCATGTGCTATTTGTTGTAATAAGTGTGTTTTTGTCTGAGTTTTGGAGTGTTGGAGTAGTTGTGTGTTGTTGGCCCCCTTCTTCAGTTTGTCATGTGAGTGAGAATTGGTTTGGCATTTGATGTTTCAAATAAAAGAAAGTTGTTACAATACAAGAAAGTCGTTGTCATGACTTCTTCTTTGGGTCGGTCATTATTACAATATTTTTAGTATCTGTACTTTACTTAAGTAATTGTTTTTTTGTGGAAACAAATATTGCACTTTTCTTTTGACTACTCTAATTTCTAGGAAGGGGGAAAAAATACATTGTGAATTAAGCACTTAAGCCCAAAGAGTCACTCCAGTACTCAAGTACAAATTCGACTGAGCAATTTGAGTAATATTTGACCAGGAGTTGCCTATCTAGATACTCTTGGTCAAATACCCTAGTTTTTACGCCGCTGGATAAAACGCAGGTGCTATGGTGGTTGTGTGCGTGCTCCTCCAATAATTCATCCAAGTGCATTTGTATAATGATGAAATGAAAATCCTCATTTATGCACATAAGCTTGACAAATGGGGCTTCTGCAGAGTAGAATAGAACAGCAGGATGAACAGATGAAAATATAGACTTTCTTATAGTAGGCTAATCCTCATCTTGGCACAATCCCCGCCCTCCCGTTCCACGCCGTCATCACCATCACCGGTTCAATTCCAGCGTTGCCATGTCCACTTATTATAAGCGACTTTGGGCTTGTTTTTCTGTAAAGTTGCTTGAAAATATCTGTAGTTGCGGGTTGTGTTTTTTTGGGGGCTTGTTTCTAAAGTGTAGTTGCATATTTTGGGCTTGTTTCCTAATGTTGTTTAATAGTGGTTCTAGGTGGTTGTCTAATAGTGGTTCTCAAACATTTTCAAGTCAAGGACCCCCACATTATGTATTTGTCTGAGGACCCTCATCTGAAGATATGTCATGCCAGGGAGTGGCATAAAATAATAAATGTATTAATAATAATAAATACAAAAAATATAAAAAAGTCTTCCAAGATAGTAGAAATAGCAGATCTACAAGCTCACAAGGGGTCGATCGGCTATTTTCAAATAGCCAATGTATATGTTTAAAGCTTAAAGGGCGAAGGGCTCGCTTCGCTTCTTTTGGGCTTGTTTTCATAGACCTGGTTGCTTATTTCTCTCACACAACCTGGCAACACTGATTCAACTCGCTGCTGAGGCAGAGGGTCTGGTCGGAAGCAGCGGCAGTACCACCGTCGCATCGCTAGAGGAACGGCTGGCCGTGTGTGTGTGGGTCTCTGACTGGCTTTTGTTTGTGGATGTTGGATGAACACAGACAGCATCACCTCCTCCAGAAATGTGGACGGATATAAGGAAATTACTACTTTTTCATTTGTTAGTCCTGAAGCTCCATTCGTCGGACGGTGAGTTCGGTTTGTTTGTGTTTCTTGTTATGTAGCTAAAAAACACCAGATAAATATGTATTAATATATATATTTTTTGTTGCTAAATTTGCTGTTTCCTCTGTGCGGTGAGGAGGCTGGAGAGAAGCGCTCCTCCTGGCACACACACTGTATGCTAGGATATCATCTTCTACCGACACACACACACACACACACACACACACACACACACACACACACACACACACACACACACACATTTCTAACCTATTCATCATTTACAACTATGCATTTTGAATGGACAGTAGTATAGTTAAGTTGAGTAAGTGTATAATTCAGTGTAAGGTCCATTACAGGGGGGATGCCATCGTGTCATCATCATGCATGTGGCTGAGTCTGCGAGCATCCTAGCTCTCTTAGTCTGGTCCATAGCGTTAGAAGGAGTTCTCCTTAATTACTTCCGAGCCGTTGCCCGCACACCACCGGTAGCGCAGCCTCTCGTCTCTAGTAAAAATAAAACATACCCTTTCGCCACTCACCAAAACAAAGACGGATTTAAGATGATGAAAGCCTACTTTCCTTAGTGGGAACACTCGGAGCCCCCCACCTCACGTTTAAAATACACTTTTTGGCCAGAAAAGAAAACATTTCACCGGAAGGAAAACATTGTTTAGTTACTCCACTGCGCCCCCTAAAGATCTGGTCAATGGAATTTTTCTATGGACCAGATTTTTCCTTACGGTTAAATATTTTCTTTTCTGGCCAAAAAGTGTATTTTAGACGTGAGATGGGGGGCTCCGAGTGTCCCCACTAAGGAAAGTATGCTTTCAACATCTTAACATCGTCTTTGTTTTGGTGAGTAGCGAAAGTGTATTTTCTATTTTTTACTAAAGACGAGACCTGCGCTACCGGTGATGTGCGGGCAACGGCTCGAAAGTACCATAGCGTTAAGGAGAACTCATTCTAGGGACCAGAACCACGAGCATTCCATGCTGCAACAGAGGAGGTAGTTATTGTTGCCTATAGTGCCTACATTAAATCAAATTATGGACATAGATAAGTAGCCTACATAGCCTACGTTGGTTCTAGGAACAAGAAGAAAAACATGACAGAATCATTGTAATTGCCTAGAAAAGTAGACCATTAATGTGTAGTAGAAGGAAAACAACGAGCCATGCCCATGCAGTGAGGCTCTCAACGCCCCCGCCTTAATTGACTGCTGAATATCAATTAGGCATTCATTCATTCATTTGCAAATGACAGCTGGACGCGCTGGTTGTTGTGTGGCTGAGCCGTTTGGTTTCCCCTTTCTTTCCTCTGCAGCAACGACAGAGGAGTGCGAGGATGGACAGTTTCAGTGCAATAACAAACGGTGTATACCGACCATCTGGAGGTGTGACGACGATGACGACTGTTCGGACAACAGTGACGAGGAAAACTGTCGTAAGTGTTACAGCAGGGCCCAGGGTCTTCAACAGGGGGTCCGGGACCCCTAGGGGGGTCCTCAGAGTTATTACAGGGGGGTATCAAATCTTTGTGAGATAGGATTTTTTTTTTACATTAACCACTTGAACCCCAGCATCCCTATTCTGAGGTGAACTTTAGCCAAAAATAGAAGATCTACAAGCTCACAACGCATGTGAGCTTGTAGAACTGCTATTTTCGGCAAAGGCGTTTGGTGTAGAGGGAAAAAAGAGCATCTATGGAATCTATGAAAAAGTTTAATATGAAACACAATTTTATACAATATGTAGTGAGGATCCCTGCTTCATCTCTCTCAGCTAGGGGGTCCTTGGCCCGAAAAACGTTGAAGACCCCTTTGTTAAAGGAAACAAATCACTCTTTTCCTCAATAAGCACCTTGGGGCCTACGTACTGTATCTGGATGAAGGAACCACACTGGGTTACTCCACGTTGTGTAGAAAAGAAAAATAGACATTCACATGTGTCACATGTTATTATTTATGTAGACACTACAGTCATATGAAAATATTAAAAGAATTGGCTGCATGTAAAACAAAAATTACAATTCTGCAATGTCATCAACAGACAGACATGACCTGAAGATGCTCCATTTACAGTAAGCTTTATAGATTCACTGTGTGGGCATAGAAATAGAATATTTATCAGAGCTTCCATGCAGATCCGAAATTAGCTTAATTTTACTGTAGCTTTAACTGTTATGAACCAGAAAATGTAAGCATTTCCCCGTAAAATGCCCTAGGGTACACAAATAACCTCTTTGCTGTGTCTCTTTTAGCAGTGTTGTGCTTGTATTGTTTCTGTCCTCATTGCACATTTGATATGCAGAGGCGTTATTTTGTTTTGACAAATGCACGCAGGGTTTTCAAGGCAAGTTATGGAGCACAGGTGCAGATCCACCTCACATGCCTGAGAGAGTGAACTAGGGATGAACTAGGGATGTAGGTTCAGGTCGGTTGATTCCAGGGCCACGCCGTGGGCTGGTGATTCAATGCCGGGCCGCTCCTAGCGTGTTCATTTTGTTGCTTCTTGTACTATTTTGGGACTGTATGGGAAAGCGGGGTAATCAATGCACTTCACATATGGTATGGGAACACACGTACACACACAGACAGACACCACACACACACACACACACACACACACACACACACACACACACACACACACACACACACGCATAACGTAGTACAGCTAGTACAGTTTCCTCACCTGCGAAAAGCCACCAGGATTGGTATCGTCTTATTTCTTGGCCAGTATGATGAATTTGAAACAGATCGTGATCTTAAAATTGAAAGTCAAATCAAATTGTGGATTTTGAGAATCATAGTGGGGGTCCGCGACATGTTGAGAATCACTGGTGTACAGGGTCCAACACACGGCAGTTTGACAGGGATGTGTGTTTGCCTGGTTGTGCACAGACTGCACACAGATCTCTTGTTGAGAGCCAGTAGCTTGTATTCCAGAAGAATGCTCTGACTGAAACCAATGAGGTTAAGCCAGTACTGAACAAGCGTTGTTCAATTTCCATGTTGGCTATGTTCTTTTGTCTCAGTTGATTGTGCCACAGGAGGAATTCCCGTGCCCCCCCCCCCCCCAATTCAATGGAGAAGTGGTGCCATGTTCTATTCGGTTCCTCAGGCTATATAGCGTTCATTTTTGAAGAAAAAAACCATATAAATATGTCGATACAAGGTTGTCTGCCCGACCTCGACGATATAAATCCTACGATACATGGCCACGGTGCGAACCGTTTGTAGAATTGCGTGTGCCAGTGAGGATGTAGTCTGCCGCTCTGGAGCACCAGCAGGCCCATGTCTTCAGGCCTTTGGGGGAAAGCGGGTCATTTGGAGCATCTTTCTTCCTGAAACATTCATGTGGGACCAGATACACGCGCACATGTGAAACGATCCGAAATCTTGTTTGGTTGTCAAGAGTTTTTACTGCCATTTTTTTGTGAGACACACACACACACACACACACACACACACGTGCACCGTCTGAGGGTGTTTTTCTTTCCATCTGTCAGAGTCTCTTCTGATTGCATTTAAGATCCGAGTGAAAGCATATTTGCGATGAAAGGCTTCAAAGCCAAGACTGCCATTTGTCGATTACAACAGGGCAGGCCCATGATACGTTCATCATGCTGTTAGAGGGTCAGCCAGCGTGTGTGTGTGTGGGCGGTGCACGCAAGCATGTAAGCAGGTTGATATAGTTAATTTGCTTCATCTCTAGCAGGCAAAGGCACCCTCCTAACACCTAGGCCAATATCACAGGGCTCAAGCCTGAGCTGTGATTGTCTACTTTTGTTACATGACACTGAGTCTGTCCCCATGTTGGGTTTATGGAGCCTTTCAGCACAGTAGGTTGTTCAGGTTGTGTTAAAAATCATGTGTTCTATTCAAATGATTTCTCAGCGTTTTGTTCACTGAGCCTTAATATAAGGCAACATACATAGGAGGCATTGGCCTGCGGTTTTGGAGTGGTTTCTTTCCTTGTTCTGTAGTAATTTTCCTAGATTACGGCAGCTATCACATTTTGATATTTCTGTGGTTGTTGTTTTCATCACATCACAGATCACACAGGGGCTGTTCTGTTAGTCCTGCCTCTGAAATCGGTAAAGAAATCCACACAATATCCTGACAAGTAGGGCTCTGCAAAAATGATATTGCAAATGTGTTTATTTTCTTTATATTGTGATTGTGATTTAAACAGTTGTTTGTCCAGCGCTGATGAGTACCAGACTAATACACTATTTTAGAGTATAAAAGAGTAACCTATAATGTGACTATGGTACGTATATTTTGGGTTTCTCTAATATCACAATATCAATTTTATATATTGTTCGGCCCCTTGATCAGTCAGGTCTAACCCACCTGATCTTTGAGATCTTTGAGAACAGATTCTTGTAGTTGAGAACCATCACAACAGGTTTTAATCTCCATAATGTTGTTATTGTATGTGCACACCAATATCTATCTTGTTATGCACCCAGACCATCTCCCCTCCCCCTCGTTGTCCTCCTCCTGTCACCCCATCCCCCATTAGTCCACCCCCCCCCCCCCGCGAGCGCCCCGCTATCCTTCCATGCGATATGTTCTACCATCCCCCCATCATCACATCTAGATTCCCTACTGACCCCGTTCACTTTATTCACACTCATACATGCATAATGACACTTGTAAGCATGCATGGACAGGACACTGCATGCATGGACAGGACACTACATATATATGGACCAGACACACACACACACACACACACACACACACACACACACACGCACACACGCACACACGCACACACGCACACGCGCACACACACACACACACACACACACACACAATTCACACATTCACAATAAAACAACACCACACACACATATACGACATGCACATGTGCGCACACACATGCATTGACTACAAACATACACTGGCTCAAACACAAAGATGCAAACATGCCAAGGCTGCAATGACTCACACTGTTACTCTTCCCAGATGAATTAAATATTAATTCTTGTAGTTATAGTAGATTCCACTCTGTGTATTTGCAGTTTTCCACCTGCATAAGATATCCAACTTGGCTTTTTAATAAGCGGGCTTCCTCTCATCTCTTTTGGATGAGAAGCAGCAAAGGAGCTCTTTCTTGTGTTGTGAAGTCAGATGTTGTGTCATCTCGTGCACGGAGATGCCTTATCTGGTGGTTATGGAACCATCTCATTGGATGTCTGTCTGTCGTGAAGGATTCCTGCATTATTATCAGGACTTATTCCTGCTGTCTGTCTTCTTCTCCAGATTTCATCAGTGACAATAGTCATTCACATTTGAATCTTTCACATTTGTAAGTGAAAGACTCTACATTGCCTAATAGTATATATCAAGCTAAACCTGCAACTTCTTAAGTTAATAAATCCATGCTTTTCCTTATGATGGCAGTTGGCTTTAAGCCTAATTAATATTCCGTTGTATGATGGTATCCAAAAATAGCTTACCTATAGTAAAGTATACAGTATGTTTGCCATGTGACACTATCAAACTAGAGTATAAATTAAGCAGTACATATGCACGGCCCTCCTTCTCACCCCCTGAGCGGCTAGGCTTCCAAAGCCCATGATTAAGTGTGGCTTCCTCTGCATTGTCATAAACCCAATCCTGGCTGCGACGGAATCAATCGTCATATTCTTTATGCCTCAGGAAATGTCTGAGATAGAGCAGAGACACCCACACACCCTGTGGTAACAGGACTTTTGTATTAAGCATAATGCCTGTCCTTAAATGGCATGTCCTTAAATGGCAGCCACATGAGAGATTGGTGAGATTGGTGTTTAATAGTGATAAGTTTAAGCTGTGGTGTTTGGGTTTCTGTAGGCACCGCACTAGCGCTACCTGCTGAACCTTAAAATGATCCCATAGTCAGCTATTTTATGCGGAACCTTTTCTCCTTCTCATGCTTTATAAAGCAGAAGAGATATTCCTGTTGGAGACACCATTGGTGAGAACAGCCGCTGTGTTTGAATTTATATTGTTTTCTGAGACAGCCTAGTCAGATCCAGAGGCTAGTTTAATCCATTTAGTCTTCTCTTCTCTTCTCTTCTCTTCTCTTCTCTTCTCTTCTCTTCTCTTCTCTTCTCTTCTCTTCTCTTCTCTTCTCTTCTCTTCTCTTCTCTTCTCTTCTCTTCTCTTCTCTTCTCTTCTCTTCTCTTCTCTTCTCTTCTCTTCTCTTCTCTACCCATCTCTCTTCATAGTCCAGGCTCAAGCCTAAGGGCCTAAAACCACACCAGGTCAGTTTGTGTTTTCTTCCGTGCTGCTGACAGTGCACCCCACAACAGGTGCCTCAGTAGCTGATAGCGTCTTTTTGGCCATCAGCTGCAAAATGCAGGGATTGCTGTTTGTGTGCAGGGCTATCAGCCACCCCCTAGCCTTTTTCCTTTGTGTATCAAAGGATTCCTCTTTCCCTCTGTATTATCCAGCCCCCCCCCCCCCTATTCTCAGTATGTCCACATCCGACTAGGTGATGTTTTTATTTTGACAGTAGGAGCTGTCAAAAAGGTTGTCTGTCAAGCGTTGAAAAATAAAGACATAGGAGAGCCAGTGAAGCTGAATACAACAGTCAAGGGCCCAGGTTTACTTTGTTCACCATTTGTGTTAATAATTATCACCATATTTCCATCCGTACAGAATATGGAAATCGAGTTGAGGCGAGATTCCCCCCCCCCCTTCGAAAATTAGCGATCGAAGACCGGCCGACCGACCGGAAGTGGCCGTTTTCAAGATGTTTTGGCCACTATCTCTGGAACGGAATGTCCAATCTGCTCAGTTCAAAGCTTGTTGGATGCGTGACTTTGAGGACAGTAAGCACGCAATGACATCTTTTCGGGTTATTTGGGTTTTCCAGGGGAGGCGAGATCTTAGTTGGGCAGGCGACCGCCTGTCCTGCCTCTACAGTGGGTACGCCACTGTCAAGTGCATCTGTGCGAAGCCCTCAGAAGTGTGTTATACCGTATGTGTCTTTGTGTCGGTGTGTGATGGTGTTTATTCTTTGGTCCAGGGCCCTACTGGCCCACTGCCCTGACTCTGTCTCTCAGAGCCTGACTCTCCTCCCTCATGTGTTCATCGAGATGGCCACTGCTCCAAGCCAGCTATTATCTCAGATTAGAGCGCAACGTTACAGGGATATTACGGAATGCTCAGAGAAAGTGACAGAGAGAATCAGAGAGAGAGAGAGAGAGAGAGAGAACTGTGGGGATTAATGCGGGAGTTGCCAGACAGGGACATGGTTCAATTTGCTGAGGGGGAATGGGAAGGATCCATCCCCCTCTGTTAATTTGTGTTTTATCTCTGCTTCTGGTCGGACAGCATTAAATATGTGCATTTCCTGTTGGGAAATGTTGACTTTCTGATATTTTGTTTGATATTTGTTTGATAACAATATCACAATTCAACACATTTTCAAAAATGTCAGCTCTTCAAGCTCACAAGTTCACAACATGTCGCGATGCGGCGCAGTATTTGTCAAACAAAGTATAGGTTTGAAGATTTTTTTCACAAATCGAACCCGACCCACCTAACCTCTGAGCCCTTCGCATTGGAGCACTGCTCTGTTCTTTGGTACGAGAATGAAGAATTTGTTTTGCATCATTTACTCCTCGGGAGCCATGAATGTCATCGCCTTCAGACATCACGTTCACTTTTCATTTTGAGGAGACAAATTAAACAATTTCTCTGGAGACTGCACTGCATTAATATGCAGTCATGCCCTATGACAAATACTGCATATTACTTTGGTTATTACTTTGGTTAACCACTTAATAAGCCCTGTACTCTATCTACTAGCAGATAAGCTGATAAGGGTGTTCAGATCCCCCCTCCCCCAATTCTAAATAATAATTGGGTAAATAGTCATTTAATAAATAGTCATGATAAAATTATTATAGACTGCGCTAGTTACTCACAAATGTGTCTCTATGTAAGCGCTTCCAAACGGCATGTTTGGGGATTTTAGGATCCATGGTCCATGGCCGATCCATTGCAAAACAGAGGCTACTGTGTACAGGCTGTGTACTGGGTATGACCACACAACACAAGATGAGACATATTCATGTGGTGTGATTTTGTGTTCCGTGCCTCATGGCAGAGTTTAGATTGCTAAATTAAATAAAATGTTTCCCCTCATTTAATCAAATGACGAACATCAGATGTGAGCATGCAAAGGACTCAAATGATGTGATTCAAATTAGTCCTTGTTGTGATTTACTCCAGACTCCCAGTCTGGGTGCACCCAAGCGGAAAAACTGTGCCTACTGTTGTTCTTTTTAATGAGTTTTAAAAGTGAATTGTTTTCAAAAGAATGGTGGTGGTGTAGTTGTTTTCATTAAATCAGTACAGCACTTCTACTAGTGATGTGTTAATTGTGGCTCAGTTTTGGCAGCAAAAGGTGCTGAGGTTATCCTGTAAGATTCGTTAATTTGGAACTAAGAAGGGACAAGGCAGGCTGCCAAGGGCACACATGGATCCAGGTGGACAAATCCTGCCAGCCAGAAAAGGCTGTCAAAAATGCAATCTTATGATGTTTGCACACAGACCATGCTGCGGCTCTCTACCACACTCGTCACTCAAGTTATTCTGTTAATAAACTGATATTCCTCCGAATCTTCGCTGACAACCCTGGGGATGTTACAATTGGCTACACTTGACTAAGTTCTTCTTTCATTTTGTTTCACAGAATGATTCATGCGCTGGCGGGTAGATTTTTCACTCTTGCCACAAGCCTCACGAAGCAAATCATGCCATTATTTAGCCACATCCAGTGTAATAGACGACAGATAAACAGATTTACTTTTGCCTGGGTTGACCAACCGTGAATCATTTGTTGGCACAATCAAAACAGTTGATGTGCCCACATGAACCATAGCATCCCTTTTATGGGCATGTCATAATAGGGGAACATTTGGCAAACAGGCAAACATTCAGCAAAAATAGAAGATTACAAGCTTACAATGCATCACAACGCGTTGTGTATCTATTGTTTTGGAGAACTACATTTATTGCTGCTCTCAACATTCCTTCCATAAACCCAGCCATCATGGGTGTCTGCCCACATGGGGCAATGTGGTGAATACCCTTTTATATAAAAATAAATGCTGGATAATATGTTACCTTTGCAATTGCAATGTGAAGAGAAAGAGAAAAACAACCAGTCAACCTTTTCTGGCTGTGAACATTGCATTCAAATTGGTAAATGGACAGAGCAGCAAAAATAATGTGTGTGAATAAACTTCCAGCCATGAACACTGAACAGTAACAATAGAAAGCACTCTATATTGAAGGATGAACACAAAGTCACTCAGGGTATGTTCACACTGGCAGCCCAAATCAGATTTTTAGCCTACCAGATTGGTTAGATAAAGGCTGAACAGCAAAAAAACACAGGGAAGCTGATTTTGGCAAATCAGATTTGTACCACATTCCTGGTTGGTTTTAAATGTGAATCTCATTTCTAAATATGTGTCGCAGTCTTCTGGAGACTCAAACACGGAAGCCTGATTTATTCATTGGGGAAATAAATTCAAAACAACTGTAAGTATTCAAATAAAAATAAAAACACGCTTTTATTTCACCCCAGTTCGGTAGCCTATTTCTTTTGGCTTTTACATCAACCCACGACCACAGGAATCCCATTCAGTGGAACGTAACAGAAGAATAATACAATGAAGTGTGGCCAATCCCAACATCCTTGGGGTTGATTTGAAAGAATGCCTGTTGATTCAAAGAAACTGGCGTTTCTGCATTTATGTTGATTCACAGAAACTAGCGTTTTCTGTTAATCAACAAAACGGCTCAAACATGTATGCTATAGAAGGCTAATGTTGTAGCAGTTTAACTGGTAGAAGCTATAATAAAGACAGAAAGCAGAGCAGTAGGAAATCTTAACTGGCAGATGGGTTGTCTCGCTCTTTTAGCGAGTTGTGTCTGACCTCTGTGTACTCAAGGGAAGCATATTGCGATCAAAGCTCAGCGGCTGAGCCCTGCCGAGAGGTAGATGTGTTTTAAATGGCTAAACCCTGCCCACGCAAGTTCTATGCACACACACAAGCAGAAGCATACCAGAACTCTGTTTTCTTATACACACAGAGTAAACACGCATACACATACACACTAAAGCAGGGGTCTTCAACCTTTTCAGGCCAGGGACCCCCAAACTGATGGGGATATGGAGCAGGGACCCCCTACCTCGTAGGGTAGGGGGGGCTACCACATATATTGTATATTTATGTATACAAGTGTTTTATATTGCCTGCTCCTATACGCACCTGCCCCATGTGCAAAATAAAAATTCTCTACAAAATATGTATAAACATACCATGTTATTGTGCATTGTGCCTCCATGTATCTGTTTGCTATGGATTCATGTTATGTTTAAAGACAATTTGACATTTTGGGGAAAAAAAACATTTTTTTTTTTTTTTTTTTTTTTCAAAAAAAATATTGTTTAATCAAACAACAATTTCGCGGACCCCCTGCAGTAGCTCCCACCCCCTGTTGAATACCTCTGCACTAAAGGATAGATACACCAGAAACAGACACACACATGCATATAGAAACACACACACACACACACACACACACACACACACACACACACACACACACAAGGACAGAGCGAAGGCATTCATGTTTTATCGATTGCATTACTCTCTGCAGTCATCCTACAGAATGGACTCGGACATGTCCAGGCCATCACTGCCGCTGACACTGATCACAAGAGATGGAGGGAGGAGGAGCCTGGCAACAAGAAAATAGAAAAAAAGAGTGGAGGAAGTAGAGATGAGAGAGAGAGAGATCTTCTGGAGTGTGTGGTAGAGGTCGGGAGCGGTAAAAAGCCTGCTGCAATGTCATCGATTTTAGAGCGGTTGTTTTTCACAGTGTTTTGTTTTTTGATGTGATGTGATCACATGTGTCGGAGAGACTGAAACTCGCTCGCTGTTAAAAAGCACTTGGACTTCATGGCCTGTCTAACACGTAGAACTAGGATCTATCGGTCTATGTCCGATTGTCCGTCCATCTGTCTATAAAGAAAGCGGTACATGGACAGATGGAGATGATCAAATTCATGTAGAGGGAGAAACATCAAGTAATGTTCCTAACGATGTTGCGTACCGAAAATACTAATAGACGACCTACAAGCTCACAATGAGTTGCAGTGGGTCGGTTCTAATGGTAGCCGAGTACAGAACTGTTAACAATGCAGACAGGCCGGAGCATATTTAGGGGAGGATCTCTCTTACCGCAGTACATCTGCTTGTCACCGCTGGGAAAACCACACACACACACACACGCACACACACACACACACACACACACACACACACACACACACACACACACACACACACACACACACACACACACACACACACACACACACACACACACACACACACACACACACACACACACACACACACACACACACACACACACACACGCTTGCTGCTCCACTTCTGCTGGTGTTTGAAGGGCCTGTACTGTCCTTTATTGTCAATCAAGACTGTGGCCGCAAATTGTGCTTTCAGGGTACTTTGCATTGGTGCTTGTATAGGCTGCCAGCATTTATTGTACTTTTTTACTGTATTTTTCTTTTGCTATTACTGTGAAGTGTGAAGCACTTCAGAAGCCACTCAGAGAGGCGCAGTATAAATAAAGATTACTTTTATTTATATAGCAATTTTGGGTCATGCAATTTTGAAAAAGTAGGCCGTCAGAAAAATGGGTTGAAATTTGACTCAGTGGGATAGAATAAAAATAACAAAAAACAGTTACATAACCTGCATTAGCATACCAAACAATTTCTCATTTGCCCTACAGTCCAGTCCACCCTTATAATAGCCCATCAAATGGCATATAAAGTCCATAGTTAAGTGCATGAGCAAACATAAACTGTTACAACCTTTAGGCAGTTCATTGAGAATGCAAGGCGTAGAAAGTGGGCTGTACTGTACATTACTTGGCGATATATGAATCTGTTATCTGAGAAGTGCCTGTGTGTGTGTGTGTGTGTGTGTGTGTGTGTGTGTGTGTGTGTGTGTGTGTACAGTATCTAAACAATTCCATCTCCTTTCCAATTGGCCCCCCTGGCGGCCCACCCGGGCACTGTGGCCCCCACTTTAAAACCAGTGAGCTAAGACAGTCTCTTCACACTGGTCTTAGTTCCACCCAACCACGGTGTCTGGTGGTGCTGGATGGCCTTGTAAGTACAGTATATGTCTGCACTCTCACATCCTTATATACTGTACAGCACAGGCTGACCCAAGCTCCTTGCTTCTCGGTTTGAAAGTCATTTTGATTATTGATGCTCCTCCTGTACAGAGCTGTAAGGCACTTTCTGCATCCCAAAGATCCCTGGCAAGGCAAGTAATTCATTGTTTGAAAGTGTCAGAGTAAGGCTTCCATGATAAAACAATGCAAATTCAACGTTGGTGAAGGCCCAACCTGACCTGATCCCTTGATACAGTATACTTTGTTGTATGACAAATCGTGAAAATAGCCGATCCACAAGGTCAATACATGAAAATGTTAAGACATTTACTTGAAATAGGGTTTTGCACCAGTACTTTCAAGACATTAGAACACAAAACTTCAAGGTACAGTATAGATATGAATTTGTGCCTGTCTGGCAGCTTCCTCACAGCAGAACAACTAAGCTGCACATTGGCAGCCAAGAGAGAGTTGCTGCAATGTACGATAAGCTGACTAAAATGCTACAAGCTTATAGGAAAAATTGTTTGAAAATCACCGCTGTAGTATTCCCAAGGTCCATTAAGCTCGTAGTGAGTGCTAGTGCCAACAGGTTCTGAATCACTTTAGTTCGGCGTTCCCGCGGTCTCAGATGTAAAACAAGCATACAGTAGCAAGCTAGCATGCTTTTAACCAAATCACCTTGTAAATGATTGGAAGAAAACATGCTTCAAAACCCACCGCAGGGCTGCGTGGTCAAAGTGTGCACCTGTTATGGACTAGCTTCAGCAGATACATAAGTAGTGTGAGTTTAAGCACATCTGTTTGTCAGGTGCCGAGTCCAAACGAGAGTCTTTCTTGAAACCCGCTTAGCAAGTTAGAAACCCCTAGCTCCTTACACATAGGTTAACCTTTTTAACGTAAGTATCGTGTTTGTATTGTTCTTCTTGGGGTATTTTCTACTGTGCATTTGCACACATATGTAGAATCTGTCTTCTGCATTTACCCATCCTAACTAGGGCTGTCACAATCATGACATTTTACCTGATGATTAGTCATTCAAATATTTATTTAATTGTGTTTGAACATTGGAACATACAAAATAGATTTCTGTTTGCCCTTTAGACTTAATAATCAATAATCAGATACTCAAAATAAATAATGTACTATGGCCAAAATAGGCCATATTAGATTATTGTTGGAAATAGCCAATCTGCAAGCTCACAACACGTTGCATCGTGACGCGTTGTGAGCTTGAAGATCTGCTAAATGTCTTTGAAAATGTATGTACAACATTTCAACATTGTTCAACATAAACACGATTATGACGTTCCTGCAAACATTATTGTAATTATCTCAAATAGGCGATTATGTAATAATTGGTGACTAACTGTTTTAGAGCAGTGGCGGCCATTAAGACAGCACCCAGGGGAGCAGTTAGGGGTTAAGTGTCTTGCTCAGGGACACTTGAGCACATATAGAATAATGGGCGGAGAATGATAAAGTGACCTACCGATTCCCAGATGGCCTCTCTACGTACTCGGCTACGGCCGCATGCCTCCGCCAACCTGTCCCATCTAATTTAATATACTGGTTGTCAAACATTTGTCATGTCACGGGCCCCCCACATTTTTTCAAGATTTTTTGAAAACAGCAGATCTTCAAGCTCACAACCTGTAGATCGGCTATCTTCAAATAGCCGATGTACTGTATATACGGTAATGTGGTTACCGGTAAACAGATTTTGATGCTTTATGAACTAGTTTTGCTGGGGACACACTGGAAAAATAAATACCCTTCTAGTACACTTACACCGATCTAAACATGTCACATGGCAACCGCCTATTCTGCCAGATCTACCAATTTTAACAAACCATGCTGTAAAATTACAGCAAGGCAGGGTTTACATAATGAGTTCCCAACTGCAGACGTGAACGTGATCGACACTCATCTGCATTATGACCAGCACTTGTAAATTATATTATTTTGATACTTCATAAACCTTGTTATTAGTTGTTATGCATAATTATAAACATTTAAAACAACTGTTATAATGCCTTATAAGTGCATTATAATGCATTATAAATGTGGTTTTAACGCATTATAGACCCGACCTTATTATAAAGTGTACAAATCCAGTCCAGTGATGCCAAAACGGTAAGAAAACTAAACAAAAACAATTATAAACAATTAAAAGGCCATGGCATGCTCACAACCCATCAATAGCTTGCGCTTTCATGCCTCGTGTCTGACAGCCTGAGCCAGTTAAACTTCTGAGGACTGATTGAGGCTTAATCAAATTTGGGCCAAAACTTGAGGCACTTTTTCAATTTCACAAAGCCAGAAATCAAACATATGAGAAAAAAAAGAGTGGGAAGGAGAGTGAGAAAGTGCAAAAGAGCTGATAGTGTCTGCCAGCAAGCAGTCGTATATGTCTGCGTGCAATGCATGTGTGTTTACGAGTGCTGTGTGTTTACAGTAAAGCCTGTGTTTCACACCGACAATAGCAGCTCTACAAGCTCACAACGTGACACGTTGTGAGCTTGTAGATCTGCTATTCTTCGGTGCAAGTATGTATCGGGCATAACTGTCTACAGGAGAACAAGCCTAAATTGAAAAAGGGAAACAGCAGCTGGTTCTGAAAAAACCTAAAGTGACTTAATTACGCTGTCGGTTGCTAGGGGCAGAATTTTCTGGATTGGAACGTCAAATGGGCCAGTATCACGGTTATGGTAAATCAGTGCTGCGGTAAATGTAAAAGCCATTTCTCAATTCCTTGTCACAGTGATCGGGCTTGCCTCAGTCTTCAGGTCAGCGAAGGTCCTTTTGCCCTGCGAAACTCAGTTTGCACAATGCTATTGTTTCTGGCAAGAGTTACTGGAACTAGAAGAAGCTCTTAGTGAAAGAGAGAGAGAGAGCCGTGGCTCACTCTCCAAACTGAGCTAAAGGCTGAACTCTCATTTCCCATTACGGACCTTCAGCTAGTCGACAGATGCTGTAATCCAATGTGGCACACATTACCGAATACAACAGTGAAGGTACTGTCAACCCGTCTAATGCGTTTTGATGTCTCGGCTTGTCTTGACTAAAAGTGGCGAGGGGTGTTTTTAGCATTTGCTTTTGCTCAAAAATCTCAGCCTACACGAACGTGAACTCAGCAGGCATAATGGAACACTAGTGGAGAGGAACAAGAACAGACGGCCATCTGCATTCCTCTAGCCACTTAACAATCTGTCCCCGTTTGTCTGCGTTTTACTTAGCAATTGGTATGCACTGCAATGTGTACACACGCACACACGTACGCACGCACGCATACACACACAAACACAAACACAAATACACATACACACATGCTGAAAGCTGGTTTCTTATGCATACAAGGCTACTATGTCGCAAGACAAATTTCAGTGAAAGCTGATAATGTAGTATCGTATCGTATACTCTTACACTCTTCATCCACAAAAGTAGATGCAACCATAGAAAATGCAGAGCAGCGTTGGAGAGATCTTCATAGCAGATCTACAGTACAACCTCACAACGTGTTAGATCAGCTATTTTTGCTACTTTCGCATGACACAAGACACTGCCATACGACGAAGTATAATATAGTGCATTAATTTATGAAAAACATATAGGGAGATTGGGAGATACAGTACAAAGTTTCTGCCCGACAGAAACAATATATCCTGGCAACAAATAGGTCCTGTGATGCTATCTGAAGTAGCTTATAGCTCCAGTGTGTCAGCCTCTCTGTCAGTCTGCTGACAGATAAGCCCATACGAATGCTTCTTCCTATCCAACTTCTTTGTTTATTTACTGCGGCCACAAGCAGAGATTTTTTTGCCTGGGATCCAGCCTGCTTCGCTACGTTCGGCGGATTTTTTTTTCTCTCTTCGCTTCTCAGTCTGGAAAGCCTCCCATTGGGAGGTTTTGCAGAACTACACTAGAACTACATATGTTACGTAGTCAACGTCGTTGCTGATTGGATGTCGTTCCAACGAATGAGAGTAGCGTTAGGCAACTTGCGTCATCAGCCAGCGCCACCCTCCATGCTTTTCACACTGTTGTTTTTCTGCGCATTGGAATGACGTCTCACTGGTGCTTTGTCCCGCCCCGCACCACAGACCAATCAGAAGCCACGGCAGGACTCAAGCCGTTTGGCATGTCCCGCCTCCCTTGGAGATAGGAGGCTTTCCAGACTGAGAAGCGAAGAGAGAAAAAAAATCCGCCGAACGTAGCGAAGTAGGCTGGATCCCAGGCTAGAGATTTTTGGGTCTGATGCCAATCCCGAATCCTGATTTTCTAATCAATTTGAAAACTTGGATTTGATCAAAGTTTCTATTTCAGAACATTAAACTTATAACTTATGCCATTCAGACCCTAACAGTGAGTGATGATGTTTTTGGTCCTGTAATAGCTTTTGACAAATAGATGATAATATAGAAAGATGGAGAGTCTGCATCTCCTGTGCTTTTGCTGCACATAATCAGTGTGTTGAGATTTGGCTCATTGGCCTCCTTTCTGTGATCACTCAGTGTAGATGATCCATTCATGTGATCACTCAGCCTCGATTTCCAAGTCATGCTTATACAAGTGGGGAAGAGGACTATTTTTGGAAACAGCATTTCTTTTGTTGATCTTTTCATGAATGCAATGAATGAATAGAGAAACAGTGTAGGTAGGTATACACAGTATGCATGACGTAGCTGGGGATTTTAATTAACTCTTTGTTTTATCAGTCAACCCGTAAGTGTGATGCTGTTACTGTAAGTGTTAAGTTGTGTGTTCTCTAAACCTCAACTGGTATCAATACTGAGACTTTTCTCACCCTTTCCTTTATCTTCTGGTAAGCATCCTGATCTTTACTGTATAGCAGTGCTGCAGGAGAACAACCAAAACAAATCTATAATATCCTGCATCCATGCATAATGTATTTGAAGACTATTTTTGGCCAAACAACATTGACCTGTTTTATTTTTCTGCAATATCAGACCAAAATAAGCCTCAGACGTTTTTTTTTTCTGCCTCAGCAAATGCTGGCCTTGTTACGCGGAGAACTGAATTAACCACATTAACCCTGGTGTCCCTATTTTGGTTATTATAGGGCGAATATTTTCATAAATAGCCTAGGCTTCCATGCTTAATATATACACATAATACGCTGGAGTTGTACAGCGAAAATAGCTGATTTACAAGCTCAAAACGCGTTGCTAGCTTGTAGATCAGCTATTTTCATCCGAAGACGGGGTCAGGCTTAAGTGGTTAACGATTAACTGGCGAATTAAACTCTTGTGTGGCGCGCTGACTGACACTGCTGTGGATTAGTTTACACACATTTACCAAGACATCTGGACTCTGTATAGCGCTCGTCGCAAGACTGTGCCAGTCCAGGGGGAATGCACTTTCATGTGAAACATGTAGGTTCTATTTACCAGGTTTGTAGCCAGGACTGTGTTGACTTGTGTGTGTCAGCCAGTAGGAATTGTAGCATCTGGATGCTACTTCGAACTGGGTCGATTTTGGTCCCAGTTCCACTGATGTGTGGAGGACAGACTCTGGAGAGGAGATGACAGCAGCAGTAGCAGCAACGCTGGCAGCTGTTTGGCTGATGGAGCCACAATTGAAACTGTGTGTGTGTGTGTGTGTGTGTGTGTGTGTGTGTGTGTGTGTGTGTGTGTGTGTGTGTGTGTGTGTGTGTGTGTGTGTGTGTGTGTGTGTGTGTGTGTGTGGATTGTGTGTGTGTGTGGATTGTGTGTGAGTGAGTTTGTGCCTCTCTGAAAGACCAGGAGGGGAGCTCCAATAGCTGTGGAGCAGGTGACAGACATCAGCGACCAGCTTGTCTCCTTTCATTTGGAAGGCACCTCAGCTGGAAGGTTCCACACTGCAGATACACACTGTATTGGACTTATTTGACAATGTGCATTCATCACTGCGCCTGTGCCAGTCCGTCAGCTGTAAAGGCTTGTTATTTTTTTACCACACATGCTGGTGGAAACATCCCGCACATTCACTCTTATAGTTTGAGTTGAAGAAAGCAATCCTGACAGAGACCTTCACATAACCTTTGTGCTTATTATTCTGCAAGTTAATATGTGTGTGAACTTGCAGAATCAAACATTTTCTGAATTAACCACTATAGCTAATCTGGGCATGTCAGAATAGGCAAACATTCGATGAAAATAGGCAAGCACTTTATAAAAATAGCCGGGCTACAAGCTTGTATATCGGCTAGTTTTTCTGTTTAATGTACAACGAAGTATATCAGGTTTAAGTGGTTAAAACTGGCTAAGTAAACTGGCTAATAATTGTTTTCCCTTTTTGCCTGCTCTGTGATAGTGAAAGCAGGGTTTTTTTTTTTTGGGGGGGCGGGTTGTGCAGATTGCCGCAAGCTCCCACAGTCAAACCACACTCTGCCAAAGCACCATCTTCAATTCCAACAGCAGTAGCTTTCCAAATTCCAATCCCATGCAATGCTATATCTCTCAGACATTCACCTTGACTGTTTGCACGTTCATGGGCGACCACGAATCTCATGGAAGAATAATCTAGGTTAGACGCTCCCTCCCTCAAAGATGGTCGTTAAATAGGAAGGAATGACAGCGACAGCGTTACAGCGAGGTTTTTTGGTGTACACATTAACATAAGAGATAGAGGAAGGCATTGATGTGTGGCATTATGAATCAGCTATTTGTCCTTGTCTCTATGAGTTGTACTGCTCTCTACCACACTGCGGGCCGCTGCGGTGCCATGGTGATAACCGTAGCCGGGTTCATGACCAATACAATCCCTTGGGCCCTCCATCCACCGTTGTGTCATTGTAGACCACAACCACACACACACGCACACACGCAGGCACGCAGGCACGCACGCTCGCGCACACACACACACACACACACACACTACAATAAATGTTTCAACCTCTCCTTGGCTTGTCCAAACTATGGCGGCCTTAGCGATCTTCTTTGCACCATATTCACCTCCGTCTTTCACATATGTGGTATGATGATGGATGGTCGAAGATGCCAGAGGGTAAGCTCAAAATAGCACAGTATGCCTCTGTGTACCAGTCAGATTTCTTGCCCTCACCAAGACACATGAGGTTCAGCAGAATGCAGCAGAAGGTCAGGCACATGGAGTAGGCCGCGGGGTGCGAGGGGGAAGTGTGTGTGTGTGTGTGTGTGTGTGTGTGTGTGTGTGTGTGTGTGTGTGTGTGTGTGTGTGTGTGTGTGTGTGTGTGTGTGTGTGTGTGTGTGTGTGTGTGTGTGTTTTGCACTGCATGGATGAGGAATGCGATCCTCTTGCAATCAGCTGTCAAATTGGTTTCCCTCTGAATAATCTCTGAATTATCTGCGTTGACTGATTTGTGTGTGTGTGTGTGTGTGATTTGTGTGTGTGTGACGTGTGTGTCAGTGATGTATGTCTGATGTATGTACAGTATGTCTGTCTGTCTGTTTAACCCATTAAAACCGGGAACCATTATTTTATACTTTAGCTAGTAGATCGGCTATTTTTGAAAAACCGTGAAAATGTGTGTAAATCCTTGAATATATATATTTATTTTAAAACATTTTAACTCAAATCTTTGCTTCTGGGGGTCCCTGGAACAAAATATTTTAAGGGTGGGGGTCGGCAGCCAAATACAAATACATTTTGGGGGTCCTTGATATGAAAAGGTTTGAGAACCACTGACATAGAAACATACGTTTTTTCACAAAACTGGTAGGATAACATTTGTAGAATAGGCCTCAGGTCTTAATGGGTTAAGTGTTTGGGATCACCATGCGTACCGCTTGCACTGTGTGTGTGTGTGTAAAAGCATGTGGATAGAGAGGATGAGAGTCTCACTTGACCATAGATTGAACATGTCAGTTGAGGCTTGAAAGGAGCTCAATGAATCAAATCGTAGTCCTGATTGTCAACGGTGCTCAGCAGAGTCGTGGGATTTCACCCACAGATCTGATCTGTCCAGTGGGCCGTACACCACTCTGTGATATTGGCCTGTCATGCTCTATGCATCGCTCTCTCTCTCTCTCTCTCTCTCTCTCTCTCAGGGTTTTCTATTTTAGCCGAGCTGAGCCAGCATCGCCGCAAATCAGTTTCAGATTGGCTCGTGGGGAGTTTGTAGCTCTGCTAGGCACCGTCGAGTGCAGAGATAGGGCTTCAGTTTCAAAATTGTGTGAATTCAATAAGAATTCAAACAAATATGATTCCTTGCACACAAAAAAGCATAAAACAGTGTTCAACCTTTTGTGTGCGGACAAAAAAATATATTTAACCCATTAAGACTTTAGATTTGAGCAAAAAAAAAAGCATTATTTTACACTTTGGCTATTCAAAAATAGCAGATATACAAGCTCATAGCGCGGCACCGAGTGCCGCGCTATGAGCTTGTAGATCTGGTATTTTTGAAAAATCTAGAAAATGTGTGCAAATCTTTGAATATATATCTTTTAAAGCGAACATTTGTAACTCAGAGTGCTTCTGGGAGATGGGGGTCCGCGGCCAAATACATATACATTTTGGGGTCCTTTACATGAAAAAGTTTGAGCACCACTGACAAAGAAACGTAAGTAAAAAAAAAAAAAAACTGTTAGGATTTAGAAGGCATTTTGTAGAATCGGAACCTCAGGCCTTAATGGGTTAAATTAGTGTGCTGACCGCTATCCTCGCCCGACTTCCCTTCCCTGACCATGTCCTGATGCGACCCAATGTCTCATTTGCTCCATTTCTACTTTCCAGTTGAGCAAAGTAATGCAGCGAATGCTCAGTCACTGTTACAGAGAGAGAGAGAGAGAGAGAGAGAGAGAGAGAGAGAGAGAGAGAGAGAGAGAGAGAGAGAGAGAGAGAGAGAGAGAGAGAGAGAGAGAGAGAGATTAAATCTGTTCAGGTCGGTGCTGCTTGTGTTTCTTAATCAATATTCCATCAGAGTTAAAGCCTCACATAACTGTTTGTGTGTCTCCTGGGGTTCACAACCTCTGATTGACATCAGACAATAGGGACTGGCCAGCATATTGATCTCGAATAGAACACAATTAACATTAAACTATTTCCGTATTGTCTCAATTGGATAAACGATGACATGCAATAGCTTTACAAGAATGTAATTGTCCTTGAATGTGGGGGAAATCAGCTGACGTTTACTCAGAATAGGAAACACCTGCCTGTGGTTTACTGGCCCTCTCAGCAGGTCTAGAATATATTATGGTACCCTCAAAGTTGGCCTAATTAAGTGATGTACACAGTACTAATTGTCCAAGGCAATTTTAAGACCAGCCGGAGCTAACCCTTGTTAATGATGTGCTGCGTTTTGTATGCCAACATGGCGTGCCATTCATTTTTGGATGGGTTCACTCATTTACATGCCGGCGTCATGCCAACGGGATGCATTATGTGTTCCTGCGTCAACAACATTGCCCAACTTCACTCTCCACTAATGAGGCCATTTGTCTTCTAATGCCCTGGAGAATGTGCTTATCACTGCATTACCTATTAAGCTTGTCATGGCCCTCGATGAAAAGAGCTGTCATTAATATCCTTCACGGCAGGGAACAACTTTCTGTGAGGGGTTAGTTAGGGAAGCATGTTTCTGAGAGGTGTTAGGCACTGTGTGAACGTGTCTGTACTTTGGATGTGCTGTAGACTTATCCCGGTAGCTGACCATATTCATTTCCTATTTTTATCCTTGTGAGAACATCAGATTTTTGAATAGATAGCAGTACACACACACACACACACACACACACACACACACACACACACACACACACACACACACACACACACACACACACACACACACACACACACACACACACACACACACACACACACTACACACACACACACACACTACACACACTATACATACTTATACACGGTCGGTTTCGCTCTATCTACCTACACAGTAATCCTCAGTGTTAATTCCATTTGTCCAAGGATTTTACTAAGATGACACAAAGCACCATTGACAGTCGCCCGTCCCCCAAACACACACACACACACACACACACACACACACACACACACACACACACACACACACACACACACACACACACACACACACACACACACCGTGGACTGGAAGGTGTAAGACTCCAGGTGGGGTAGACAGACCGTGGAGCGTTGTTCCTTCTTCAGGGGACATGACGTGATGTGGCTGGCTGGGTGGACCCCTGAGGGGCCCTCATTCAGCCTGTGTGTCACATCTCATCTGTAACTGCTTGGGATAAATGTAGATGGGCTCTCAAGGGCAAGAGAGTGAGCGAGAGGGAGAGAGAAAACTCACTTGGCGCCCAGGTGTGCCAGAGCATTTTATATTATTTTTCATGCCAGGAGTTCTGTTGTCGTTTGAATTGTGTGTGTGTGTGTGTGTGTGTGTGTGTGTGTGTGTGTGTGTGTGCGTGTGTGAGTGTGTGTACGTGTGAAGAATGTGTCATAGGGACAAATGTTTAGTAAGTGCTGTCCTTGTCATCTGCTGTAACATGGCCTCATTTTTCATTTCATTCAGTGTCTCGTTTGGCATCGGTAATCCATGAGTAATATCACTGCACAATGTCACTCTCCATTTCCACGCCTATTGCTCACTTTTCTCTGTTTTTATCCAAGCTTTCTGTCTGTTTGTCATCTCCTTTGTCTTACCTCCTTCGCTGTATTTTTCTCTTTTCATCTCACTCGCTCTCTCTCTCCCATTGCTCTCTGTCTCTCTCCACATCCCTCCATTATGTCTGCCCCTCTCCTCATATGTGCATTAACACATCCACCGCCAAGGGCTAATCTCATAATGTACTCACCAGTGCCAAGGTTTTATTGTTGTTTTTTGTTTTTTTCAGGTCGCCATAGGCCCCGTTAAAATCCTTTAGATTGCCCGATCCAATGTTTGTAAACAACGGGCACATGTCCTGGTGTCTACTCGTCGAGACCGCGTGTCAAACGGAGCCGCCATGTTTGAGTTCTGATCGTTTATGTTAACATGGGAAATGCGAGGATGAAAAACTACATGTCCTGTACAGCTTTTACAGGGGTTTTTTGTGTACGACTTAGAATGAAGGCAGACGGGAAACAAAAAACGTGATCGCACTTCCGGTCGATTTCGGGTGGTGTTACACTGAAAATGGTCCCCCTGGAAAATTTAAAAAAAAAAAAAATCGAAAAAAAGGAAAAAGCACCACAGCCCGTAGGGCTACGGTCTCGGCGCTTAACAGTTGGATTTAACGGCCCGTAGGACTACGGTCTTGGCGGTTAATGTGTTAAGATTTAAAACCTCCTCTAATTAAGAAAAGAGAAAGTCAGTCCAAACAGATGGTGCGAGGATACCCATGGTAACAGTTAATTATCTCTGAGCGAACCATGGTCCTCAAAGAGTTTCATTGAAGCGAGCAGAGGATACGTTTCAATGAAACTCTTTGAGGTTTGAACTGAAACTCTAGGAGTAGAAGACAACCAGATGTATGTGTACGTTTGGCCTACAGAGGCCATATGCTGGGTTACAGAAGACCTGAAGCGGGATGAATGGGATGGTGGAAAGCACTGTAGCCTATGGTACACTTTGACTGGGACATCTTGTGCAAGGTAATCAAGCCAAACAGCGTTTCCCGTAGTTAGTCAATGATTCTCAACCTTTTCAATTTCAAGAACCCCAGTTAGGTATGCATTATTAGGCCCCCATTTGACACGTTTCTTATCGCTTGGGCCCCAATCTACTCAGTGTTAATTTAACTGTGAGAGTGTACAAATGGATGAAAACCCTTGCACGGATTAAGATGTATACGATTATAAGTTTTGCTCAAGAAGGTAAAACGTTCGACTTGGTCTTTGAAATATAATTTGTTACTGCTTCTACCCGTATGAGTAGTGACAAACAAACCCTCTTTATTCTATTGATTCTTGAGATTGATTCAGTATGCTGTATCATTTTCCAGACTTATGAATCTAATTCGTCTGTTGAGTAATAAAGCATTGTGCAAGGCCTCTGGGTAACTCTCTCTCACTCTCTCTCTTTCATCCTCTGTCTCACACTGGTGAAATCTGTGTCTGCATACGAGCGTGTGGTTCAGAATTCACAGGAGGTGCTCACTGTGAACACACCACTAATGAGTGTACACACTTAAGGGGAGGTGTGAGTTAAAAGGATATCACAGTCTTGGTTTCCTCCATAATCGTCTGTCCTCACCTTTAAACAAAAGGCTGCTCATAATGAGAACGCCGGTCGCACTCAATGCAGTGGAAAAAAAAATAAACACACATGTCTAATTGCAAGAATAATAATCTGAACCTTGTTTATTATTGCTGGGGTGTCAACCCTTTTAACAATATGGGGGAAGAAGCAGAGGTAGAGAGAAACAGACCTACGCTTGGAAGGATGGAGTGGGAGGGAGAGAGAGAGAGCGAGAGAGAAAGTATTTGTCTGACAATGTAGTGTAATGGGGTCAATTCATTATGTTTTGAAGGAGAGCACTGCTAATGTAGCTTTATGAAGTGAAATGAAGTAAGAGTTGCTGGTCTCGTGTATCGGCAGCTAACACAATTACCGCTGAACTGCATGCATGCGCTATTAGAGGCACGGTAATAGACATTCCGTGATTGCTTTTGATAGCGCCAGCCGCCCTGACGACCTGTTATTGGCTTGACATTGAGGTTTCCGTGGGAGAAAACGACTGGAAACGGGGGCAATTAAAAAATCCTGCAGACTGCAGTGTGTCTCTCTCAAGAACCTCAGAGGTTTCACAGTCTTGGCAGCAATGTTGGATTCACACAATCACAGAATAAACCACACCCATGGATTAAAGTTCTCTGTCGCCACATACGACTGATTTCAGTCATTTGGATTCTATAAAAGTCAGCATGTCCTTCTCTCTTGGCTTTCTCTAAAGGATGACTTATGTACTTGGTTGTGTACTGGTGTCGTCGTACACTGAAAATAGCTGATCTACAAGCTCACAACGCTCAGCGTCGCACTCACTGCATTGTGAGCTTGTAGAGCATGCTATTTTCGATTAGTTATTTTAAGGGATTAAAGAGTATTTGAGAGTATTTGAATTGGTCAAACCAGCAATAGGATTAATACATTAAAAAGTATTGTAATTGTAAAAAGTAGCAGTAGAACAATACATGTTCTCAGAAGCATCCTCCATAAACCCTAATGTTGCAGATATTTCATAAAAGCAAAGGTTAAAGCCACAATCTGCGATTTCACAATCTGGTTGGCTGTATGTCGCTCAGCAGGAACACAGGTTTTAGGTTATGATAATATGAAAAAAAACAACATCATAATTGGATCATGTAATGCTATAATTGTTTATGAAACCATGTGGAGAGCTCCTTTCACACTGTTTCACAAACCGCAGATTGGGACTTGGCTTAACATCAAGTTTTTTTTTGCTTTAATCCCTGCACACCTAAATGCCTCATGATGCTATGCGCACGCCTGTGTTGATTTTGAGTGTTATGTCAGCCATTTTGATGGAGACCCTAACCATTCACTGCCCTCCCCCACCCAAGTCACCCACTTTCATTTGCAAGGAAGTAAGAGAGTTTGGCTGGAGCGAGCGCTGAACAGAAGAGAGGTCACCCATTAGGGCTGTCACGATTACAAATTTGAAGTTGACGATTAATTGTCACTCAAATAATTGTGATTAACGATTTAACCCATTAAGACCTGAGGCGATTCTTAAAAATGTTTTCTAAATCCTAACAGTTTTTTGGAAAAAATAAATAAATGAAAAAAATCACGATTTTAAAAAAATAGCAGATCTACAAGCTCGTAGCGCGGCACTCGGTGCCGCGCTATGAGCTTGTATATCTGCTATTTTTGAATAGCCAAATAAATCTAAAGTGACACAGATGCGTTCCAGGTATCAATGGGTTAATTGTGTGTTTGGCATTGAACATTATTGGAACCTATGACGCCTTTCAGGCTTCGTAATCAAAAGCAATTGTGACAGGCCTCTCACTGATTAACAAATCAGAACTCTAAATGTAACATAATATGCTATAATGTATTAGCAGCCAGGACTGGGACAGCATGGGAACTGTTACTGTTACTGTTTAACGTCGCAAAGACAGTCCAGCTGAAAGCCTTTTGAGCAGGAGATTTATTAGACGGTACTGCTTGTCCTGTTTGGAGTTAATGGTCTGAGGAAACGGAACGACTCTGACCTCTGTGTGTTTACGTCTCTGTCGCCAAGCTAGCAGACGCGTCACTTAAGGTGTCTCTCTCTGTGTGTGTGTGTGTGGGTGGGTGTTAAAAAAGTGTATAGTGGAGGGGTTACTCAAATAGGCCAGCAAGTTAAAACATCAATGAATGTAGAGTACATCCCAAATGCACGTAAACATTTATTTATGGGAGGGTGCAAAATGTATACTGTATATATAAAAGACCACTCAAACAAAATGGAACAACAAATGGCTACAGAGCAGGGGTTCTCAAACTTTTTAATACCACAACCCCATATTATGAGGGATTTGTTTTGTCTTTCTAGTCGTCTTCTTTCAGTGCCTGTAATAACTGTACACGTTTTGACGTTCAACGTGTAGTGTTCCATTCCTGGCACGTTTTACCTTTGCTCTCCCCTCGCGACCATATAGGCCTGTGGGATTCCATTATTAACACGTTTTGGGTGGAAAGAAGTTTCATTGTAACCCCTGCGAGCGATCTGCATCCATTTACCCCTTCTATTCTCCATGACGAGAAGCCAGCAGACGGGATTAGACCCGATAAAGTGGCTGATAGTGAGAAGATGGATAACAGACAGAGAGACTGCTTCATCAGGACAATAGGGGAAGAGAGAATGAATACTTCTAAGGGATGTCGGGAGAGAGAGCTGGAGTAGGTTGCAGAGGAATTACATGAACGACGAAGAGCTTGATTTCCCCCCCGACGAACAGGATGATACAGCTGGCCTTCAGATAATCTGACCTATTACACTATACTACAGATTAGATCCGATTTGGAAATTGACCATGTCTTTATCTCTCTTTCTCTCTCTCTCTCTCTCTCTCTGTCTGTCTGTGTCTCTCTCTCTCTCTCTCTCTCTCTCTCTCTCTGAGCAGCCAGGAAAACATGCGCGCCAGCAGAGTTTGCCTGCCTAAACGGGCAGTGTGTCCCAGGCCGTTGGCGCTGTGACGGGGAACCAGAATGTCCCGACGGCTCCGATGAGGCAGAAGCCACCTGCAGTAAGTACCCCCCCCCCCCACACACACACACACGTCACATACATGTCACACAAACACGCGCACACAAGCGACATATGCGCATACTCAACACAATTTCATCTGATTGCGTCACTTATTATTCATTGTCATTATTGCTGCATGTTTTAATTCAATGACCCTGTAACCTCCCTTTGTCAAAGCAGTTTTTTAAGTATGTCAGATAATAGCACAGTTGATGGAGGGTAAAGGTGAAACTTAATGGCTGCATTCTATCATATTCTCTTATCTCATGTGTAGGTGCCTTTGAATATCACTCTGTATTCGGTCGCAGCCTCGGTACTGTCAGGATGAAGGCCACGCTGGCTAATAATCTCTGCCGGTTTCACGCCGTAGGTGAATACGCAGCGCCATGCTCGAGCTAGACAGGACGTAATTTGTCTCCTCTGGAAGCCCGGAACACAAGTCAGGTTTGTAATTTGACTTGCTGCCTCCACCCAAGGAACGGTTCAGCCATCCGCCTCGCCTGGCCCTGCCTCCCCGCTGTGCGCTCTGCTCGCCCACGCCACTACCTCCATTGTGTCTGAATGTGGTAGAGATGCAGGCAGGAAGGATTGTGATTACTGCTGCTGAGCTGTCAGGCAGGCAGACGGGGCACTGCCTGCCTCATCTAGACTGTGTCACTCTGTTTAACCCACACACTGTCCCTGATGTGGGCTTAACCCACACACAGTCCCTGATGTGGGCTCAAGGCAGGTTGGCATTTTCACAACCAGGCCTGGACTAAGGTCCAGGCAGGGAGGCCTTTATTGGTTTTCTTCCCTCCCTGGAGTCCCTGCCATGCTTTTTTGTTGCTTTCTCCTTCCTTTGTGTGAGTACAGACAGACCTCTTGCAGAGTGAGAGTTGCTAGCCGGAGCAGAGACAGACACCATTAGTGTAGTGATGCTGCAACGTTCATGGACCAAGCGTTGGTATGTCTCCGTATTGGCCATTTTCTCACACAATTCAGAAGTATAAATGTTCCATTTTCTTAGGGATACATTGAAAATGAGAATATCGTTGATCTTTCAATACAGAATTTTCATTTTCATGAAAATATATCTCTCATATTGAAATACTTGATGGGAGTATATTAGCGTAGCCCTGAAGCCTTAAAGTGGAAATACACACTAACAACAAAATAGTGTTGCGCTGGAGGTTGTACTGCTGGCCTCACCTGACCACACCTGAAATATGATGTTATAGTACCTTAAACCAGTAAACCATTGAAAACAGAGGACAAACATTTACTATCATGATTAGGGTGTTGCCAGGCGAGACCAGTAGTGCAACCTGAACCTACTGTAGTGACTTTTAGGGAGATTTAAAGGTGATTTATACTTTTTCGCAGACCAAAAATTATCAATCTACAATCTCAATGCCTGTAGATTGGGTAGAACGGCGTGCTGCGACACAAAGCTTGTAGATCTTGTAGATCTGCAATTTTTTTTATAAATCAGGCATTAAGGTGCATCTACTCCTTTATGTAAGATGCCCCGTCATAATGTCAGAGGTAGGACAGGATGATGTAGGTGAGATCACCTACCAATTCTAGAAATGCTACTTGATTCCGTCCCACCAATTCAGCTTTTGATCTTTAAAGCCATTGTTGAAGCAAAGCGTGGGACGGAAATAAGACGTGCGAAACGGAGCAGAAAATGAATTGGGGAAAGCCAGCTGAAGTCTTTGAAAGCCTGTTCGTTGGAGTTTTGGTGCTCTTTATTTGGTGTGTGGGCCATACAGCCAGACCCTGATGAATAATGTAATAGCCCCTAATGTCACCCCCGGAAAGTCTGGTGTGAGGACGGAGAGGCACAAAGAGACCTCTGGAGGGTAACAAGTTTGCATTGGAAATCCAATTAAACATAAAATGAACGAGGGATTCATTCACTTGGCCGCCAAATGCAAAGATAGAGATTAGGGCTGAGAAGAAAGTCATTTATATGGAAATCTCTAATGTATTCAGTTGGTGTTTTAATGTGATATGTTTCTGAATGGCAACAGCAAAAAAAAAAAAAAAAGTTCATTTAAAATGTCTAATCTTTTGTGGTGTCAAAGACATATCTGTGTATTTGACTTTGGTTTTCACTTTGACAACTAAATATGGAGCCTTACACAGTGTTCATTTATCCATCTATATATATACAGTCGCGCAGTGGTTGGACGTCCGGGTTATCGTTTGCTGTTATCGTTTCCGTTTTATCGTTGGCTGTAATCATTATTACAATCATTACATCTTATTCTTTGTGTGATTCTAGCAGTTCCAGCAGACCACCTGTCCATTTTCCTACAGATTTAGCCTAAAAATCGATCACGCCTGGAGCCTTTGGATAGTGTACCTTTAATTGTTCACTTTACATTTGTATTCCTTCTTTGGCCCATATTTTGCCTCAGTAGCGAAATATTCTATCCTTCTTCTACACTTTGCTGCCTCCCACAGGTCGGGGGTGTAACGCAGTTGATATCAAACTGTGCATGTGTCGAGTTACGGCTGCCTGCCTGACGACACTTTGCTGCCTCCCACAGGTCGGGAGGATAACGCAGGTTCACACGCGCAATGTTCTAAAACAGGCTGTGTTGTTATTAGCACACCGCACATAGCTTACCTCAAACAGCTTCAACATCAACTTCTCATGGCTGTGAGAGAGAGCGCACATCCCCGGGTAGCACAACGGACCAGAGCGTCGGGACCCCTGCGAAGCATTCGCTGGGGGTCCGACCTGCCTCACGGCTGTGGACAAAACATTCTCTCAGTGAATCACTGTGTGTGTGTGTGTGTGTGTGTGTGTGTGTGTGTGTGTGTGTGTGTTGTAACTGTCACCAGACAGAAATCGACTCTTAGGAACACACGCCTTGCCCACACATAACTATTTTGAGTGCGCGCACTCGGCGCTCATCTGTTGTGCGGCCTCTGTTGTTGCATCGCGTTTGTCATTAAATATGTAGCAATGTGCATGCCCACAATAATTGTAATAATACTATATATAGCCTATATTTTAGGCTACTAGACGTGAGGGCCGCGTAGCAGCCCGAACCGCTAGTTTGGTCACATTTGCACACTCAGAGTTAAATTAACACTGAGGATTTTACTGTGTAAGTTAAACCTGAGCCTTCTGCATTTCTCAGCGTTCACCCCTCTCCTCCTAAGCATCTTTCAGCTGACGACAGATATTCCACTTGGCAGGGGGTAAAAAAAGTCCTAATTTTCCATTTCCATGGTTACGACTCAATACTGTAGTTCACGCCAAGAATTTACTGTACATCCGTGGTCCCAAGGGCCGCCGCCAGGGGACGCCAGGAGGGCCAAAGAAAATAATAGATAATAATAATTAAAATTCAGATTAAATTCATAAGATTATTGTGCCAGTTTAACCACTTAGTTTCAACCTCCGCTACACAAATCAAGCGCCCCATTCCACCATTCATGCACTCAAATGACGAGGTTCCAATGAGACCGCGTGCCAAACGGAGGCATTGTCATTAAGATCCGGGGTCTGTTGTCACTGTGCCGCGAGAGCGGGGACCCAAGTGTGTCACAGCCAGTCACATGGAAAATGATGGAGAAAGCGAGTGGAGGATGCAGATTGGACTGGTCTCCAGGCAGTACCGTACGTTACTCAGCGGAAGCCATTCTGCTCTCTCCGCCATGTTGAGCGATCATGCTTCTTAATTACTTTGCGTTTCGCTGGTGAGTGACTGAGTGAGTGAGTGGTGGCCCACTCGGCCTGTGTTGTGCCAGCTGCCTGCTCGGTGAGATTGCAGGCAGCACCGTCACGCGTCTCTGCAAGATGTCAATTACACCGGTCCAAGTCTTGTGTTTTCAGCTGCTTTCAGATGCGGACGGACATTAACCTCAGATCTTTTGTTAATTGAGCAAACGCGCCGTGAAATGCTAACTCTATTATAATGATATAATCATAACCCCCCCATGAAGGCACACAATCACTTCTAGCACTTGACTGAAATGAGTGCTGGTTTTCGGCTGCCATGACAACACTGCAGGACGGAATCGTCACAACAATCATGTTGTTGGCCAAACACCCGTGTTGAAGAGTGAAGACCCTGTTCTGCGTTGGCAAATAGTGTAGGCCTAAAGGGTTTGGTAGTCATCAGGCCTGAACATACAGTGTTGTATAAAGGTTTTGTTGGGACATAACGCTACTGACCACTGACCAGTACTGTATATGCATGCCATGCACGTTGTGTTTCCCCCTCCTTTCTGAGGCATGTCGGCAAAAGCCGAACCGACTCTAAGCTCCGCCTAAGACCCGAGGCTTCCCTCCATGAGTTGCTCACAAATCCGTTGAAACACTGTGGCATCTTTCCCCACTGTTTACCTGCCTCTCCTGTACCCATGCTTACCACGGTGCTGGTTATTCAGTTCAAGATGACCGGTTGTTGCTAAGTAGTGTTGATTTTGACAAACAAATTTTGATTCAGTTTTAGTCATAGTATTTTGAATCAAATTCCATTTAGTTTTAGTCATATTTTAGTCGTCTGAAACGTTTTACTGTTAGTCTAGTTTTAGTCGACTAAATATCATAAGATTATAGTCGACTAAATCTACAGTTGATTTAGTCGGCTAAAATATATTTTGGCGGTGCCTTGATGGTGTCGTAATGGCTGATTTTACACTTGGTTGCATGCTGAAAATAGCCGATCTACAAGCTCACAACGCGTCGCAGCGCGACACGAGTGCAACACCTGAGCGCAACCAAACATAAAACGACTTGTCTTTTAGTTCCACTGGATCTCTTCTCCACTCGTCCCTCCCCAACATTTTAATCTAGTTTTTATTTGTTGACGAAATTGTCAATATATTTAGTCTTAGTTTTAGTCATCATAGCTTAGTTTTTATTTAGTTCTTATTTAGTTTTCGTGAGTGAAAAAAGGTAGTCGACGAACATTCTTTCTCATAGTTTTAGTCGACGAAATCAACACTGTTGCTAAGAATTGTCTCTTCGCTGCTGTAGTGTGTTTGGGAAGAGTGAAGAGGAGAGTTATGACACAGCAAAGGTATAATTCCTCTAGTTTACAGCCAGATTCATACTTAGTTGTACGACGGTGTCTCTCGCCAAAAATAGCCGATATACATCGCAGTGCGACACGTTGTGAGCTTGTCATTCGGCTGCTTTTAGCACGGGACCTTGCACCTCAATGCATTATGGAGCGTTAGCAAAGGGCACAGCATACATCGTATTACATCTGTCAGGGGACACTAAGTTTCTCTCTCACGCACAAACTGCATATTCTGTTCATTTTATTTCTCTGACATCTTTGGCTTTCTCGCACTGCCATTTGCCCTGTCCAATGGCACAAGCCTGCAAGAAATACACACACAAACTCACACATTCTGGACCCGGCACAAATGAGATGTATGCCAGAATAATCTTCGTTCAGCGAGCAGGGTCCCAATTACATGCTGGAGTAGAGCTACACTGGCATATTAGAAATTCGAATTTTGGCTACCGTTTTCTTGCAGAGTGGGTTAGTAGCAGGCGCTGAAAAATGATCGACTCTTTGCGGAAAAACAGTGCCAGACTAATGTGTAATCAGAGAGTCATTTGGCCAGCACAGCTTGCTGTACGGTGGCTCTCTGTATGGCTGTTTGAGCAATGGCATTTTCCTGTGCAATAGGAGCCATCAGCCAGTCGGTGCTGGGGCAGGAAATTGCTGAGTTCAGCTTACTTTTTTTGCAAGGCATTTTCTGCCTGTACTTTTAAATAGCTCCCTGAGATCCAGCAGATGTAAGGGAAGGAGGGAACCTCACTTCACTTCCTCTTCTTCCCCTGAAAAATGCTTATTCACCTTAAAGCCCCCCTCAAACTGCCTCTACAGGGAGGAAAGCAAGTTTGCTCTGGCCACAGCCCAGGGTTTTACAAATTTGCTAGCAGTTGCTATTAATATCTATTTTGTACAATGCTCTGCTGCATTACTAGCTTGGAGAGTTTTTAATGAGAGAAACAAACATAGCATTTGCCTGCTAGTCAGAGGAGTGTTGCAAGAAGGGATGTGTATATAACGAGAGTCTTTTAATTATAATACTTTGCTACTACCAAACATGAGGTATAAAACATGAAACCAAGCTACAGCTTGTGTCTGTTGTTCTGAAGTAAATGGCCAGATAGCAGATTCTTCCGCTAAAGTGAACTTGCACTGCCTGTCAATATGGACTGGAATGAAATGAAGACATGTAAGGAGACACAGACAATTCAATGACCACATTTTCAGAAGTGAGCAAACTTTTTGGATGGCAACCAATTCATCACATATAGTATAGTATAATTTGACTGGGAAAAGACAGGTTTGATCTGATTCATTGATAACACAGGGCATAATAATATATGTAATATAATAATAATAATAATATACGTGTGTGATGTGCATGAATGACGAGATGAATTAGAAAGCGTGCATGTGTGCGTGTGCGTGTGCTTGTGTGTGTGTGTGTGTGTGAGAGAGAGAGGGAAAGGCTGATCTATTAGAATCTTTGAGGAGTCCTAATCCCAGTTTTTTTTTTTTACCATAATTTGTTCATGAATAATTATTTTTCATCTGTAAATCATCTGTGTTCATCACAATTTTACACAATTTTGCATGTTGTTTACATGTAGAAAGTGTATCAATTCTAGTAATGTCACATTTGTGATGTTTTTCCATTTACAATTAAAGGGGCATAATTTTGTATGAGATATTGTATCAGATTGAAAAACATGGCAGACTAGTAAGCAACACAGCTGCAGCAAACAAATGAATAATAAGTGGGCCCAGAGCCAAGGGCATACCGATGTGCAAGCATGATAGACAGTATTGACACACCTAAAATCGAACACACCCATTATTTATTTGATTAGCTGCAGCTGTGTTGCTTACATGGTACAGTATGCAAAGAATCGCTTGTATCGATACTAAGTACTCTTGCGTTGTATTTAGCAATTTTATCACAATTTTCCATTACATATCGCTACACTTGGTTTATTTATAAATGTGTGTGATCTCTGTGTTCATGTCAAGGTGCGGGTTTGTCCATATGTGTTCAAAACTTCAAATACAATGTCCATTTATTTGCCAGAGAATCACTGGGTTTGCTTATTTGTATCCATAATACATTTTTCCCTTAAAAAACCTGCACTCTCCACATGCAAATTAAAATGTTTTGCTAAATAGTTACTGTATCGATTTTAAATCATTGAATCGTATCGTATCGCCATGAATGAACCAATATCGTCCATGTATCATATCGTCAACCATGTATCGTGATGCGTATCGCATCGCTGTTAAAATGTATCGTTACACCCCTACTGTGTACTAAAAGGTCAGTGTTATGCAGCCTGCCATGTTTTTACCCTGCTGTAGTTTTTAACCTGAGTTGGAAAACAAACTGCAAAATCAGCCTAGGGTTTCATGCCCTTTTAAATAGGATGGTAATATAAATCTCTATAAAAGAAAAAGCCACAAACTGTTCTTACAGTTGTGACCAATGACTTGATTCTTCATCCACCCTTTCATATTGGCCAGAACATGTCATCCACATCACAGAGTGCTCTTTCCGTCCATGCACATAGGGTAAAACCCCGGTGAGTGCCACAACCATCTCTGGCATCCATCATTGTCTGTATCACCACAGGCCTCCTTCATGTCCTCCATCTACCCTTCCACATGTCTCCTTACTCCCCTACATCCTCTTTCTCCTCCATGGACTCTACCTCGCCTATAACTCCTCCTCCTTATGCCCTCTACCTCCCATACCCTCTGTTCCTCCTCCGTGTCCTCTACCTCCATGTCCAAGGTTAGGCTTAACCACTTAAGCCACTGACTGGGGTCCCCCAGGGGTTATACTTGGTCCCCTCCTTAGTCGAAAATAGCCAATCTACAAGCTGTATGATTGTAGATCTGCTATTTTTGGTGAATGTTTGTTGTTTATGTCATGTCTAGAATATGGATGCTAGGGTTCATGTGGTTACATTTAGTTTGACTTCTATTTCTATTCATTACTTGTGTTGGATTATGGTGATCTTTTATATTTGCATACCTGTGCTCAGTGTGTATGGTTGACAAAGCTTACCATGCTTCCCTGAAGTTCATTACAAAATGAAAAGCCTCACTGCTGTTATGTACTTGTGTGTTTTATACACGTTATCTACACATTTTAAACATTCAGAAAGCAATTGTTGGTATGCTCCCATCCTACCTTTGTGCTAACATCTCATGGAAAAGTACAGTATGTATGTATTATTATCTCTCAGCCTGGAATAGGTTGCAGAGTGAATTGACTAATTAATCTTATGAAATGTGTGTAAATCGAAATTGAAAGAATTGGAGGCAAAATCGTTTGACTGTCCTTGTTTCCAATTACTTTTTTTAATTAACCTTTTACTCTGCTGTGATAATTGCTTTTATGGTTGTGTTTGTGTGAAACTATTTGTTTTTATTTGTGTTGCTTCTTATCTTGGTCAGGCCTCCATTGAACAAGCACATAATTCGTGTTGAGCTGCAAGTAGCTTTCTGGTTAGAAATATTTCTTTTGACGGAGGTGCCTTGATGAGAATCAATATCTGTAGATATTGAGCTTCAAACCTTTCTTTTTTCTATTCTATTACGGGGAATGAGTGACAGGGGCTCGCCTCCGCTTACTGGCTTAATAGCAGGGACGATTTGCTTGCTAAAGATGTTTGTGCTGTACATTTATCATCGCACTGCATGCTTGTCACTTTACTCTGTAATGTAGGCTGCTTTTCATGCATATAGATGTGTCTACCCAGAGACTGTGAAATGCACCCTTTCATATGGCAGTGAATCTACCAATATACAGGTACAGCAATGCAGCTTAGCTTGTAGTGCACAGTGCACAAACCCTGGTAGTACGGCACTGATGCTAATGCACTTTGCTGATAACATTTTCCTTTTCCTGTGTCTTGTGTGTCTCTGCTGCACCTGATCCATAATTCAGGGAGAGGGACAGGGCCATGCTAGCCTGGTCTAATGAAGCCGTAAATCTGCTTGTGACTCATGTTAGCAGAGCGCTTTGTGTCGTTTCAGCTCGGGGGTAGAGAGGCCAGATTATCTAACCCCCACCGTTCAACATCAGACCAATAGTCAAACGAAGTACACCTACATTTTGGCACACACACAGATGCACAAATGAGATCATTACTGTAGATGCACGATGAGTAGCGATCTAGGCTAGCGTAGCCTATTGTCTCCTAAAGTGCTTGCACACTGTACGATTTTGGCCGTCTTATCTA
This sequence comes from Gymnoscopelus braueri, assembly GCF_963280865.1. Taxonomy (NCBI): domain Eukaryota; kingdom Metazoa; phylum Chordata; class Actinopteri; order Myctophiformes; family Myctophidae; genus Gymnoscopelus; species Gymnoscopelus braueri. The sequence continues at coordinate 21,740,163 of NC_137611.1, read as the reverse complement.
CCTTGTCAGACAAGTGCAAGTTCAATTCAGTTTACCTGTCACAGTGTGCAATGGCCTGGCAGAAGAGGACTACATGGGTTGGCAGTTCTCCAAATGGATATATACTCTATTTCACCAATATACATATGCCAATATCTACATGCCATTGTAATGCCAATCTGTCTGCTCCGATGCTTAAAGGACAACTTTGTTTTTTGTACAACAAGGGTTATTTTATTAGTTTGTAATGATAATAATTGCTGTAACAGGCAGATTCACGTTTTGGCCTATAACTTTTGAACTGTATAGGCCAAAAACGTGAATCTGCCTGTTACAGCGCCACCATGAGGCTGATTTAAAAAATGTAGGGTGGCATTTCTTCCTTGGCCGAGTGGTGATGTGCGTACAAAGATTCACGGAAATCGGAGGCTGCGTTCATGACTATTTACCAATGGACCGAATGCCTCCGCCCCCCAGTTAAAAATCACTAAAATCACTATAATGATAGAAAGCAATACATGATTTTTTTAAAATTATTATCGTTACAAACTAATAAAATAACCCTTGTTGTAAAAAAACAAAGTTGTCCTTTAAACACACAAAGCTGGTGCACTTTTACCGTAAAGGTATCAGTTTCTGTTAACACAAACCATGCCCTTTCTTTTATTCTATACGTGTTGGTAACAGTTATAACAGTCTGCCATTGACTATGGTATCACCACCATGACCTAAACTAATCTAGTTTATAATATAATAAGTTTGCAATATACGACAAGCTCACCTTTAGGGAAATGGGTCAGAGACAGATTTTAGGGCCGTCCACACCAAGCACTATAACTATAGCTATAAGTTTAATGTAGTTAATTAGCTTGATGTCTAGATGGGGTTAGATTTGACCCAACTTTGACGTCATCCTCTCATTAAATGGGCTTCCTAGATCCTTCATTTCGGCTTACCCCTTACCCTTAATCTTAAAGGTAGAGTAAGTGATATTTCTTTGTTAAAATACGTATTTGGTTAAAAAGTTAAAGATCTATATTCTGATAGTAATCCTTGCTATTGCGTGTTTGTTCAATAACAGGGGTCTACCTGTCAATTCAGCTCTTCAATAATCACAAAATACATTTTCAGTTGGGTTGCCAATTTCAGCCAATCAGGATGTTCCAGTTCCAATTTTATCTGCTCACTTCTTTGTGTCATCACATCCAATTTAACTTGTTTATCCTGTATCCTATATGAGTTCTCTCTCCTTATTGGATAACATTGGTATCCCGACTTGAAAATGCATTTTATGTACATTGAAGAGATGAAGAGACAGGGAGACTCCTGTTACTGAAACACTCTATAGCAATGATTGCTATCAGAATATATAACTTACAGCACCTTTATACTACCTCATTAAATCACCTTTTTTAGCTCTGACAAATGTCGGTCCCATTTGTTTGTGTCTGTGTACTTACTTTATAGTCTTGGTTTAAATTTGAAACATTTCTTAATGTCATGTTACTTTAGTGTGAAATTGTGACAATGACACAATTTCACGGTCAAAGAACCAGAACCAGTTCTGTGTTTGTGTCTCATCATACAAAATTGCAACTAATATCATGGCACATTTTCATCTCCACAGTGTATACTAACATTTACCCTGGAGTCCCTGTTTTAGGCAAACAAATATATTTGCAAATCTTTAAAAGAACATTTATTAGATACATTTATTTGTATTTAAAAAAATAGTGCAGATTTGCACTGCCTCATGTTGTGACCTTGTTGATCGGCGATTTTTGCTATTTGTCATACAACAAAGTATATGGTGCTTATAAGTGGTTAAAGCAAGAAACCATGGGTGGCATTGTGGGTGGCATTGTGGGTGGCAGTGACAAAATGCAAAAGAGAGCTACAGTGATGAGACCTTGTTAAGTTGAGGTGAGCACTGACTTGGCTCTTGTAACTGATGATGATGAATTCCAGAGCAGGACTCCTGCCAAAGACAAGATAGACAAGACAAGATGGGGACTAATTTTTTTTAAAACCCGCCTGTGACCAACACAGGCTCACTCCATCAGTTTGTCTAGACGAGTAATTGGCTTTTATTATATTGCCTTTGTCTCCAAGCAAAAACCCATTAGTCACTTATTCATTCCAAAGGAAAAAAGAAAAGCTGCAAGATGAGTCAATAAATGCCTAGTGGAGCTGTGAAGTATAGGTTGGCACACAACTGATATTTGGATCTCTCGTTCACGGCGGCGAGGAGGAGTGTGGATTAGGCGTAGGCTTCATCAGAAAGCCATCGGTTTAAAGGATGCGACAGCTCTCTCTTCCCTGCATGGCGGATTGTGATTCTCCTCCAGTCTCTGTCCTCCCTGACCCCTCCCTGTTCGTTCTGCTTGGTATGGACGGCTTTGGTTGGTCTTAAGCATAGGAGTCAAAAAGGTCATTCAGGAGATGGTTTTCATCTATCATTCGCTCTTATATTCAACATCGCATGACAGTGTCTCTTGCCGATGTGAACTGATTTCAAGCTGACATGTTCAACAATCAGTTGTTAGGATTTATATGGCTCCCTTCTGCTTCTTTCTGACTCTCTCACATGCATGCACGCACACGCACACACACACACACACACACACACACACACACACACACACACACACACACACACACACACACACACATTAATTTGTTCCATTTAATACAAAATATCTTTGGACCAATAAATCAGCTTAATTGCGTTTAGTGAACGTGTTATTCTCTTTTTCATCGTTGAAAAGTTCAATTTTCCTCACCTCTTTCATCTTCTGTCAGATATTTCTCTCTGCCTTCATGTCTCCCTGTTCTCTCTTGGTTTGGTGGTGTTTTTATGTATGATTGTGCTGCCTCTCTGCCCATCTGCCTTTTCTGCTTGCTTCTTTTCATTTCACTTCATTTTTCAGCATTTTTTGATACGAATTGCGCTTTGACCAGAACTGTCATTCGTAAGCCTTTCACTTGATAAGCAGAAATACATCTATGAATGTAGCAAGCCGTACGTTGGTCCCTGAGCACTAGAATCACCCAGCGCTGCACTGCAGTGCTTTGTGGTATTCCGGTCTCAGGGTCAGGACCTGGCCGCATCAGCGCTCCTTGCAGCTCTCTCTTGGCTCTTTTCGACAACAAGAACCAAGCGAACCGTGCCATGTAACGTATTTCACAGGTTCTCGTTTTAGTTTCAATACGCTATGGCTCAGTAACAGTTTCATATAAGGTTCTCGGAGCCTACTGTAATTTGGGACCTACTCAGGAGCTAGTACTAACCCTGAACCCATGGAAGGAGCAAGCGGTATTGTTACCAGACACTTTTCAAAGATTTTCAAAAATAACACAAATAGCCGATCTACAGTACAAGCCCACAACACGTTGCATCGCGACATGTTGTGCGAGCCTGTACATCTTTGACATCTCTTTAGCTGATAATGATTGCTTTACCCCTTTTTCTCCCCAATTTAGTCCAATGCCAATTGATTCCTCCCCACACACATTTCTGTGTTGTCACTGCTGTTGTATCCTAATGACTCACCTACGGACATAGAGCCTTCCTCATACTCCTCCCGCCCAACACTCCCTGCTGACAGGTGCCGCCCCCAGCCCGTAGGATTACGTGGAATGACAATGATCACCCTCCCCGCCCGGCTTACCTTCCCCCGAACACGGGCCAATTGTGTTTGTCACAGAACTCACAGAACTTTATGGCTGCTGAAATGTTTGAGTTATGGAAGGTTCTGGATTACCCTTCGTAGTCGAAAAGAGCCGTCTTGTCTGTCACTCCTCAGGCACTAGTTTGCCTTTTTCACCACCTTTTCCCCCTGCTCTCCTCCTCCTCCTCCTCCTCCATCACACCTCCATCACACCTCCAGAACACGGAGACACTCAGACAGGACTTCCAGAGACGTGCATGACTGGGGGCGAGGATTGAAGGTCGCACTGTCAAGCCGCCGTATTTTGATTCTTATTCATGGCTTGGTCTGAGGCAGCCATTTCATAAAGGTGGCTTATCTATCTACTGTCTTACTGGCTTTTGTGCTGCCCCTGACTCCTTACTGCATAAGAAGTTACATTTCCCTAGCGAGATAATTGTAATTCTAGATTTCTTTCTACTGCACGACACAGTTCCAGGGGACACGGTACACAAACGCAAACAACAAAGCATGACCCCAGTTGTTTTACTAAAAGGGATACGCATTTAGCATAAGTACAGTTGTTTTTAATTATCTCATTTGGCATACATGCAGCTGTGTTTTTATTTACACTAGATGTCTGAGCAGAAGATCTCTCAACATCTTCTGGTGCACAAAGCTAATTGCACCTAAAGTTGGCAGAAGATTGTGCGAGAGATTCATTCGGGGCCCTTAATGAAAATAACCTCATAAATGATATTAATTAGCGAGCTTGCTGTCAGCACATCGTGCCACAAATTAGCCTCTGTTATCCCATCGCTCGTCAGAATGTAATAGTGTCAATCCAGAGAGCCAGTGTGCTTAACAACGCGTGACTCCAGAGAATGAAAGTTCTGTGGACGCTCACCTGAACATGCAGTAGCAGTTAAGACAATGACACTGTAATAGAAAACATGAAAAAAAAAAAAATAACAACACAGAGACAAAGATGAATGACTTGTCCAGTACACTGACCCATTGATTTAGTTATGGAGATGGGGTTTTAACTGGCCTGTAAGCAGAGATGCATAATTATGGACAGCATGTTCACCACTAAACCCAAACTAATCTGGATCAAACTTGCCTTGTGCCAACTACAGCATATTGACAGGAGGACGGATATTGAAGGAGACTGGGTTGTTCTTTTGCTTGGTGATCTATTGTGGATTCTCATTTTCTTTTTGGATATAAACCAGGATAGCCCACTTTAACCCAGGGTGTAGATTTGGGGTATATTTTCGGCTGTTTGTCAGCTGCCGGATTGATTGAGTAATGGAGTTGTTGTCTATGGCTGCAGCTATCGATTCTTTTCTTAGGGATTATTCTATTGATTACTTCTTTGATTAATCACATTTATTTTTATATATTAACAAATTCACACAAAAGATCATTGACACGACTAAATTGATTATTCCACTTAAGCCAGGGGTGCGTGCAGAGGACAATTTTGAACTGAGGGGGACAGATTTTGAGCTGATTTTGCTACTGTATATTACCAGCTGCTGCAGAGGTTCAAAGAGAAAGCTCCAAAGTGTGTACATTGTGTACACAAGAGCATGGTCTTCATAACACAATTCTTGGGTTTAATCCATCATTCATCCACGTGAGTTCTTATTTATTTTCGGTTTCGACAGGTGGCTTGGCTTCAACAGAAATCGAATTTCCTCTAAAACATGCCCAATTTCAAAATAAGAGCGACTTGTAATGATTAGTCAACGCTGGTTTTATTTTTTAAGTCTACTTACAGGATGTAGATAGACTAACTTAGAAGTAGGTAACAAACCGTGACATATCTGTGATTCTGGTCATCATCGGAAGTTTACATTTTTCTTCTTCTTCTAAAAAGATGGGGGGACATACCCCCGCCCCCATGGAACTGGGTACGTCAGTACCCAGTTTACTCCCCCCAAATGTCATTATTTTCTTATCGATTATCAACTATTTATAATCAATTAGTCAACTGTTAGCTATTGTGGTCTATCAGCGGCAGCGCTGCTGCTGTTCTTATCGTTGGTTGATGCTGTGTTTATGAGCCCACCACAGAGATCCTTATGTCCTCCTCCGTGTGTGCCCCCCCACAGGCAAAGAGACGTGTCCTCCGGAGAAATTCGACTGTGGGGGCGCCACGAACAAGTGTG
>NC_137611.1:21689357-21729357 GCF_963280865.1 Gymnoscopelus braueri | reverse complement strand
CTTCCAGTGACACTGTGCTGTCAGATACCGCAACCTCCCCAAACTAGAAGGCCTTTGGAAGAAATATTTCGTCAACAATGTCAACCGCCCGCGGGGCGTAATCCTTTCCCATTTCATTCTAATCAACATATTGGCATTGCAGCTTTCTATCTTACAAGCACACACTGTTTCCTTTTAGCCTAATTATGGCGATTTTTTTTATACCGGCTCGTGAACATTGAGTGAAGAAAAAACGATGCTGAACGCTGCATCGATTCAGCGTTCAGCATTCACTCTATCTCCTTCCTTCCCCCCTCTCCCGTGGCCCTGGGACGGCGGCTTGCTTCCTCTGTCAATAATGATATCAGAGTTAAGGTAATGACAAAAAACCACCCTCCTCACCCCCATCCCATGTCATACATTATCTGCTCTCCATTGTTATCATTTCACTCGGTGGCAGAGGGAGAGAGAGAGTTGCTTCCCGTCCATTATGTCTCTCTTTGCTCTGTTGAAAGGTCAGCCACTGTGACTGTCTAAGCGTCTGACTCACGATGTCTTGTACGTGTGTGTGTGTGTGTGTGTAGGTCTTTAGTAGGTCTGTGTGTGGAGGCGGGAGTCTGTGGTGTATGTGTGTGTGTGTGTGTGGGCGCCTGTACGTGCGTGACAAGACTATGGATCTGAGTCTCAGTATCTATGAATAACCACTCCAAAAACCACTGTGATGTTTAACTACAGACAAAGGGTCACTGATTGACATGCAAGGTGTTATTGTTTTGTGTGTGTGTATGTGTGAGTACAGGTGCGTGTGCAAAAGGCTCAAAGAAATTACTTTTGGACATGCTCTCTGTCTCTCTCTCTTCTCTTCACTCTCTCTGCCCCTCAAACACACATACTGTGGACCACTACCTTTCTTTTATCTCTCTAGTCTTCGTACTCTCATCCCTCTTTCTCTCCCCTCGACTCGCTTTTTCTCTGGCTCGCACTTTTATCTCTTTCATTAGTTCAGTCCGAGTCACCACGCACGCACGGTCGCACGGTCGCACGCACGCACGCACGCACGCACGCACGCACGCACGCACGCACGCACGCACGCACGCACGCACGCACGCACGCACGCACGCACGCACGCACGCACGCACGCACTCATGCACTCACGCACACTTGCTCTCTCCTCTCTCTGTCTCTCACACAACACACACACACACACACACACACACACACACACACACACACACACACACACACACACACACACACACACACACACACACACACACACACACACACACACACACACACACACACACACACACACACATGAATGTACCGTAGCCATAACCTTAGTAAGTCTAATATGAGTAGAGAGACCAGTCCACTCTCCTCTCTCTGTGAAACAGTGGTTGCCGCGGGCAACCATCTACTATTATCAAAGTGACTTCTCTCCAGTCGGGGAGAGTGAATTCAATTGGGTCACACTGCTAGCTCCTGATTGGATGACTGGCCATGGTGATGCAATACCTGCAACTTCTTTACCTACTGTATAATCTTTAACATATAAATTGTCAAAATTGTTTAGATCTCTTCAGATCGGCAAAGAGATTTGGTGTAGAGGGAATTACTAGCGGTCATAGCATAGAGCCCTGGGGGACCCCGGTCAATTAAGTATATAGGGGTTAAGTGGTTACTTCTGTGTTTAGGTCATTCTGTATGTATTATGTTTTATATTTATTTGCTTGCTGAAATCAGACATGTGAATAACACAGGTTAAAAGGAATCATTGCAGAGATGGATATAGGGAACCACAGTGGAAATAAGCCTTTGACTTTGAGTTTTTTTAAATTATCTTTTAATTTTTGTATTTATCTATCCTCGATTGTCTTTTTAACCATCTTTGTATGTTGGTTGCAAGCAGTTAAATAAATAAAATCAAAAATGGATAGGATTCTGTTCCTTAGCACTTTTGAAAGATGTAATGAAAAATCATATTGTTAATTAAAATATATCTCATTGGAGTCTGAAATAATATAGTGATTTTTATGGCGCTCAGGTATGAATTTACAATTTGGAAAAAATATCTCATTGTGATTTTTTCAGACCAATACTGCAATGTAATATTTGTTAAATGTGATTTTTTTTATCAAAACCAAAAAGCTCTGTATTCCAAAAGTAATCATTGCTATTGAGTGTTTGTTCAGTAACAGGAGTCTCCCCATCTCCAGATGTTTTATAAACTTTTTAGATTGGTTTCATCCAATCAGGAGAGAGAACCCCACAAAGATAATTCTCTTGTGATCCAGTTCCAATTTTGTCTGCTATTTTTTTTCTTTGTTTGTTTCATAACTTCCCGACCTGGAAATGTATATTCTGTTTACTAAAGAGCTGAAGAGACGGGGAGACCCCTGTTACTGAACAAACACTCTATTGCAATGATTACTATGCGAATATAGAGCTATTTCACTGTTCTTTTTTATTTTTCAATAATTGCTCAGACCTATTGCTCAGACAGGAGTCTTTTTACTGGCTGAATGTTGCATTTTTTTTGCCTTTTCCCTTATAGATACTTTGCTCCTACCCTATACCTTCTAGCACTAGGTTTCCAGGAAATAGAGGGAGCAACTGTATCGCAACTTTGCAGCTGCTGCGCTGCTAAAAAGTTTGACTTTTCAATTCCATATGCGGACAGGAATGCATATTAAATGTTAAACTACAATATAGGCATGTATGCATACTAACAGTAGGACTTGCCTTCCTTACACACTGCATGCCATATTGCATCATCTAGGCCATACGCACCACGCACACCACAATATCATTCAACTCGTGCCCTAGCAGCGTAGATGGAAAATGTTTCAATTATACAGTTCCCTACGTAAAATGTTTATTCCCACTGCAATTGAGTCAGCATCTCAAAACCATACCGGATGTGTTTAACATGATGCACATGCAGCCTGCGGGCACGGAGCCAAATCTGGCTCCCAAGTCTTTTTAAATTCATTTACCTAGAACTGCGAATGACAGACAAGTCTTAGCCTATAAGCACTCATGTGTTTTACTAATGGCCTTCCCCTTGTGTGATAATACGCATATGCATGTTTGTTGGATCTCCTTAATAATTTAGCGCCATATTAGTATAGAGTGAGGCTAGGAGCATGGCATGGAGCGGGATGTCATAATAAAACGGCATGTTCAGATGGAACTCGGTTAATATTGATGAAGATGTTTTAGCCTTTAGCCGAGCTGAATGTAAAATAATAGTTTTTTTTGCGTTCCCCTTACTTCCATAGAGAACGATGTTAGAATAGTAAATACTGTGGTTATGTGATAAGTCTTGTCTACTCTACCCCACTGGAATGAATGAATGCATTAAGCACTGCTGCGTGTAATGGGGGGGGAAAAAAGGTATGGCGAATTAAACATATGCTACAATTAAGTAGGATGATAATCACGACAATCTGTTCTGACATTCACTAGCTGGGGAAGTGTTCACCCAGTTAAGCTCAACGTGTGGTGATATTAATTAGCTATTTTGCCGTACTTCTGGATTCCCCTTTGGCTGCTTGCGTGCTCTCTTTGATCCTCACGCACACGTTCTTTTTTGCTGTCATTGACAAGCTGCAGTACATTGTGTCCTATATATGTCAAGAAAATATTTCATGAGCTCAGCAGCACGCACTCAAACCACTCAACATTCATTATGAAACGTCGAAAGTACACCAGTTCTTCTTCTTGTTCCTGAGAAGCTGGCTTTTGGGAGATGCAAGGCTTTCGCAGGTCATTACCGATCCGCTTGCCCATTTATGTGTGCTGATTCAGCGTGTAAACATCTAAAACGGCACTCCCCCCCGTCGCTGGCCCTGAGATGCTAAAGACAAGGGCAGCGGCGTGGAGGCTGAGCGCCCCTGCGGTTTGCATGAATTGTATGAATATCAAAGCGCTGGTGTCTAACCCAGCACTGACTTTTATGCTCAGTGAGGCCGGCTGCTTGCCGACTGGCTGCTATTCAAGTGGAGTATAAACGAAAGATGGGTAGATAGTAGAGAGAAGGCTTGTAGAAAGATACAAGAGCTTGTGAGCTAGTATACAGTATTACAGATTGTCGGCTTTAGGGTTGTGGTTAAAAAAATTTTTTTTCATTTCATTCACAAAATCGCTGTACTAAAATGTTGATGTCCTCGCAAGTATGGTAATACAAAATAGTGTGTGGGTGTGGGTGTGACAGAGACTGGGATTTACATCTTGTTTACATCTGCTCAACCACCAGAGTGTGGATCCCTTGAAAGGATTAAATGGCGTGAAAGTGATGTACAGTAGTGCTCTCAGTTTCCACCCAGTTTAAATATTCATAAAGCTAAGGTGAACCATGTGGTCAAGAGCACATTGTATCATGTCCCTGAAGTGCACAGCGGTTGAAGTGCCACTTCAGCTGTCATACGGATAGCCTGCAGGGTTTCCGCAGATCCTTAAAAAGACTTATAAATTCTTCAATTCATGCTTCAATGGTCTTAAAAATGCCTAATTTTGCCCAATCTGTATGGTAGAGTTTGTTGACATAATATAACTTCTACAATTGCCGGCGGTTGTATTTGGTCTCCCTGCTCTTCTGTTGAGACATTTCGTTCCTGTGTCTAGGTGAGACATGACCACGAATTTTTAAGGTCAAGATTCAATTTATCGGGGCACGGTGGCGCAGTCGATAGTGCTGTCGCCTCACAGCTAGAAGGTCCTGGGTTCGATTCCTGCCGGGGACGCGTGTGGGCGCTGGGGGTGTGTCCTCTCCTCAGTGCCCATACCCTAGGTGGGGTTGGCGAAAGGGCCTTTCTGTGTGGAGTTTGCATGTTCTCCCCGTGTCCCCTAAGGTAGCTACCTACACAAAAAACATGCAGTAATCCTGGTCTCTATACTGCCTCCCCCTGGTCAGCCGGGTCGCCTGATGGAGGGGAAAGGAACTGGTTGGAATAACGTGTTCCTTCCACACGCTACGTCCAACGGGGGAAACTCCCCCCTATCAGGTGATAAGAAGCGGCCTGCTAGCTCCTCATGCATTGAAGGAGGCATGAGCTCAGTTCTAGGCTCTACCTATATGCTGGCAGAGGGAGAGTAGCGCCCAGGATTACATAGGCAATTGGCACTGGGTGAAAAAATGGGTTACAAAATCGTGGGAAAAAAAAACATTTAGATCGTGTCAAAGGTCATGTCTCAACTAGACACAGGATCTGACACTATTCAATTTATCCCCTGAGCAAGCAGGCAGGCTATAATTGCTCGATGGTAAAAATTTCAGCACTTGCGCAGGAGACCGGGTTCAAATCCGGGGGTAGAACAGGAACGTTACTTAGTGCAGCTTTAAACACCATTTAAATCTGTGAACAACAGCTGTTATTTTTGTGAATTCATAATCTCTACGGTAAATATCTTCTTTTCTCAGAAAAAAAAGGCTGATCTACAAGCTCAATATGTGTTGCAACGCGAAGCGCTGTGAGCTTGTAGATCAGCCATTTCCCCCAAATCTCCCCCCCTGAATATGGATGCTAGGGTTCAAGCGGTTAAATGTAATTCTGAGTGGCATTAAAAAGTCTTAACTTAACCATAACTAGCAGAAACCCTGAGCCTCTCACAGTCCTCCTGTTGTTACTCAACTGCAGGAGGAGAAGGAAAACGACAGGGTGGGTGGAAAACGGATGGTTAAATACCTAGATAGTGATGTGTTTATGGGGAGATTATCTCTCTGTACCGTGAAGCATATTCATGTGATAGCCAGTATCAACCCTCCATCGTGGTCTTTCCTCGCTCTGTGTGGTACCAGTATCACCTCTCAAAACAGAATCAATAGCAGAGCCCACTGGTGGTGCTGGGGTTCGGTGGGAGCAAACAGCCGCATAACAACAAACCAGAACACACAAAGCGGAAGGAACGTCAGACTTAGGTGAGCTTAAATAACCCACCCAATTGGTCAGCTGATTGCCACGTCAGTTTATGACGTATGGGTCTTGCATGACACTGTATGCAGCCACATAGTGATGAGTATGTGTGTAACCTCTCGAGTGTATACTGCCTGAACTAACCTCGCAGGCTACGTATCATTTGTTGATTTTTTCAGCTTGAATTACCTCAATGGCAATCATATTCCTCTATCTGGTCTAAACATATGGAACCAATCTAGTAGTTGTTAGATCTGGTACTGAATGCTATTATAAACTGCAGGTAATTATTATTATTTTTTCAAAAGAAAAGAAAAAGAAAATCTGTGTAATAGCGCTCAGATGTCTGTAAGAAATGGGCAACCAGGCCTCTACTTGTTATAGAGCACTGGATCTCAACATGGGATCAAAGAAAGTCCTGTTTATTTATTTTTTGGCAAACAAACAAACAAATACTAGAACTCATTTTGAGATTTATCTGTGGATTAGTATAATGATTTCAGCCAGAGATTGAATCTTGGCATCAGTAAGACTCATTCATAATTATTCAGCATTGGGAAGATTGTTTAGGTTTTTTTTCTAGGTCACTGGAGTTATTCTGTTTGTTTCTCTCTCTGTGCTCCTTCCTTCCATCCCTCCCTCCTTCATTCGCTCCATCCCTCCCTCCCTCCAGATGCCAAGGCGTGCCCCAGCGGGGAGTTCATGTGTGCCAACCGAAAGTGCCTCGCCTCCGTCTACTTGTGCGATGGCGATGACGACTGCGGCGACGGCAGCGACGAGCTCAAGTGCTCCTCCCCGGCGACCTGTGGGCCCAACCACTTCCGCTGCAACACCTCGGAGTGTGTGCCCCTCATGTGGAGCTGCGACGGGGACCCCGACTGCTCCGACGGCTCGGACGAGGGGCTGGACCGATGCGGCGGCGATGGAGTCCCGTACCCGCCCCCCCGCCGGGCCAACTGCACCTCGGAGGAGTTCCGCTGTGCCAATGGCGAATGCGTTCGACTGACCTGGAAGTGTGACGGCGACCCTGACTGCAAGGACAAGTCGGACGAGGCTGACTGCCGTGAGTTTGACTGATGGCTGTTATACTGTATGTTCTTATGCAGTAGTTAATCAATACCTTAGCCACCGCCAAATCCGAGCGCCGTTGGCAGGCGACCTTGTCTGCGCCGGTGCACAGCCGCCTTAAGACAAGTGTCTGTCGACGTTTTCGGCTGTGAAAACGACAAAACCATGTGTTGTCCGACAGTGTCTTGTACCTGTCAGAAGTAGCTTTTCGCTGAACCGAGCGTTCTGTCGTTGCCCTGACGTTTCAAAGAAAGTGTCCGTCTTTTCCTTAACGTCAACACAGCTCTTTACCATGGAGATGACAGCTGAGAGCTTGCCCGTTCAAAAGCCGTCTCCCGACGCTTTGTTGGAGTATGAATGCCTCCGGCACTTTTCCACACACTTTTATTCTCTCTCTCTCTCTCGCACGCACGCATGTGCATTTTGTTGTATATTTCAATCACTTTGGCAGGTATCTCTTAATTGTCTATCACATTAAAATCAAACGCTAATAGCAGATCTACAAGGTCACAATGTGTTGCGATTCAATGCATTTTGCACATTTAAATAATACTGTCATACGGCAAAGTATAAAATAGGACATTAATAAAGAATACAAGTCTTCTGCCCGACAGCCCGTAAATGAGAGTGCGCTTGTATATTTCACAGCTGTTAAACATACCTGCCCCACAGAGGCGCCCACAGACAAATGTGATCAAATTCTATCACACAAACAGCAAAGGCAGAAGTCATTACGTTGCAGATCAGTTTCATTTCAGAGCATGTCTGTATGCACGCTCTGACAATGTGTCCCCTCGTCAGGGGACCAGAGACCGAAACGGCAGACAACATCCCCCTCCACCTCTGCTGGGCTGTGTCACTTACAGCATTTCCCCTGCCGCCAGGCGTTCGGGTGGGAGTGAGAGTCCCCTCTCACTCAGTTTGTTTCTGCTGATAAACACCCCTTTAGAAGATTGTGGGCGTGCGATAAAACAGGCGGTTCCTATTAGTCTGCAGCGCAAAGGCGCAAGCCCTCGGGCGCATGTGGCTCGCAAAGCCTGGAGTGTGATAGTCCCCTCTATTCATTATCGAGATGCGCGGCACACACATCAAACTCACCCCGCTGCCTCCACGGTGCCATAAACGCCAGTTACTGGCCGATTGATTGTTGCGATCCTCAGCCAATTCTCTGCCGGCCAACGAGGGATTGTAGGCGACTCGAGGCAGCATTTGTCCAGAGGTTGCTCGGCAACCCTTTGCTTGTCCTTGAGAGCGCATTTAAAAGCCCTTGAATAATAGGGGAGTCTTGGCTCAAGAGGAACGGCTCTGACAGCGTGGGTGAGTGTAGGGTGCAGCTTCTGTTTTGTTTTTTTGTGGTCATTAGCGAAAAACTGTGCAACTGAGCAATGCATCTGGTTCCGTCCGTAATTTGTGATGTCCATATCAAATAAAAAATAAACAAACATAAACAAACCTGCAGAACACTCTTCATCCTGACTATAACCTCACAATAACATTCATATTACTTTGCTAGATTCGGTCCATGTAACTCTGTTGTCTCCCTGTACAGAGCACTAGCTCATTGGCCTAATTACATCTGCCGCTCTCAGATTGATATCCAAGATGAAGGACAAGGCTCTGTTAGGGAGATAGATAATCACTGTGTGTGTGTGTGTGTGTGTGTGTGTGTGTGTGTGTGTGTGTGTGTGTGTGTGTGTGTGTGTGTGTGTGTGTGTGCGTGTGCGCACGCACGCGTGTGTGTTCGCGTCTGAAGCCCCATTCCACTTCCTCTGTCCTGCTCGTCTCCTGATAACACTAAATCATATCTCCGCCGCTCCATATATATTGCTTTTTAGTGTGGTTTTGAAGGGGAGTTTCATAAGCATGTGGGGGCCCATTGATGAAAAGCTTGCCTGTGACTGGGATATTAATGCAAACGGAGGGGCGCACGGCTCCGTGCGGCCTCCATCTTGGGGTTAGGATATTGAAAATCATTCATCACAGGCCCACAGGTTAACTGCCGATGCTCTAGGCCGCCCCCGCTCCCGTGGTGGATTGATTGGTCTTATTATGGTGCCTGAACGCGTGCGCAGTGAAATGAAAATGTTGTCACAGGCGTGACCTCGAAAGTTTTCACATGTTGTACTTGCTAAGGTGACTTTTTTCTTTTTTTGTAAAGTCCACCTTCTGTGTGTGTGTGTGTGTGTGACGTGTGTGTGTGTGTGTGTGTGTGTGTGTGTGTGTGTGTGTGTGTGTGTGTGTGTGTGTGTGTGTGTGTGTGTGTGTGTGTGTGTGTGTGTGTGTGTGTATGCACACAGCCCTACTGACGTGTCGTCCAGATGAGTTCCAGTGCGGTGACGGTTCATGTATTCACGGTACCAAGCAGTGCAACAAGGTGCATGACTGTGTTGACCACAGTGACGAGGCTGGCTGCGTCAACGGTGGGTTCACCTGTCCATCGGTCTGTCTCTGTACATTATGTCTGTCCATCTGAATGTACTCTCCTATCTCTCTTTCCCTATTTCCCTCTCTGTCTGTCTGTCTGTCTGTCTGTCTGAATTTGTCTTGACTATTATATAGAAGCGTTCATCTTTCTGCCTAGTTTTTCTTCTCATTTCTATTTTCTATTATTAGCAGGGTCCCCACGGTCATGAAATTCCTGGAAATATTTAGAAATTAGAAAAACTGTTTTCCAGGCCTGGAAAAGGTTTGGAATTAATTAAATGCTTGGATATACATAGTTTTTGGCTATTGATATTGTTAATAAAAACATGTCCCAAAACATGTCTAACATTACGAGAAATGTGTAACATGGTAAAATGTAGTGCTTTGCTGCATGAGTTGCGTGAGGGCGGAGTCTGCGGCCTTATGTATACAGGAACAGGACGTCACGTGACAAAAGTAATTGATCAACAAGCCAACAACACATTGCACCGTGATACGTTGCTTGTCGATCTGTTC
The DNA here is from genome assembly GCF_963280865.1 of Gymnoscopelus braueri. Lineage (NCBI taxonomy): Eukaryota > Metazoa > Chordata > Actinopteri > Myctophiformes > Myctophidae > Gymnoscopelus > Gymnoscopelus braueri. The sequence goes on along the minus strand of NC_137611.1, from coordinate 21,719,452 downwards.
TTTTTGTCACGTGACACCTTCGCTCGATTCTGTCTTGGGGCATAGTACACTGGAGTAAGGGCCTCATTATTGCACCATATGATTGCAATAGGCCTGGAATTGGGGTAAAATACTTTGGAAAAGTTATGGAAATGAAGTGGTAAAAATGTGTGGGAACCCTGTATTAGTCTTTATTCATGTCATTGCTGTGCCTTCGCAACCTATCAGTCTATACAGATATACAGCATAATAGAAGGAATAAATCTTATAAACTGTAAATAAACTCTTCATTATTAAGGCAGTTGTATTTGTGGCTTTACATTAGTTTTACTTTACAGCATTGCATGAGCGTTATAGCAAATTTTCAAATGACGGGAGTTGAAGTGTACTGTACACTCAGCTTTTGTGACTATGAGTCACAGGAGTTTATTGTAGCTGTGCAATATACAGTATTGATATAATGTCTATTCTGACAAGATATTGTCATGGATTTATGGTTATCGTAATATTGTGACATGCTGTAGCTTAAATGCAGTCTTTTCCTGGACTTAAACGCTGCAAGATGCAGAGATTTTAATTAGAAGATCAACAATAAGAAACTAAATGCTACTGCAGTTTTAACACATGTCTATATTCAAAATGTTCCTTCTTTTTCTTTTTAATAACAGCCACCAAATGTGAGGGACCCCGGAAGTTTTTGTGTAAGAATGGAGAGTGCATTGACAGTGCCAAGGTCTGTGACTCCAACAAAGACTGCAAGGACCGCTCGGATGAACCCAAGAAAGAGTGTGGTGAGAAGACACACACACACACACACACACACACACACACACACACACACACACACACACACACACACACACACACTCACACTCACACTCACACTCACACTCACACAGATACTTTACAAAGCAGATACTGGAATCAAAGCGTGCAGTTTTCCAGACCAGAAAAGGAAAAGTCCATGTCCTGGAAAATAAAAAAATTGTCCTGGAAAATAATTTATACAAACAAAATTGATAAGCTAGTTTGGGGTAGAGGTATGCCCCCAAGGGCGTTTTCACTTCAGGCATAGGCAACCTCCTAGGCGGTTGCCTAGGGCACCACCTGCAACGAGGCACCGATTTCCCATTGCATCACCCTCCCATTGGACTTGTGTCTAGGACATGAAACTCAGAACACATGCATACATAGTCATACAGAGGTTAAACAGTGTGTCAGACTCAGAACACATTCCATCACAGCTTCCGTCAGTCATGTCTTATACAGCCACTGTCAACGACTCAATAAAAACATCACCTTTGAACTATAAAACAGTTGAGAGGAAATCTCATTTTGACCCAACTAAAGCTTATTGATTGCAAATGGTCCCTATTGTAGAAAAAAAGCAAGGTGTTTTTTTATCTTGTCAGAGCTCTATAAAAATACACTCCGGGAGCTTTATGTTTGTGTGATTAATTCACCTGAATTCTTTTTCCAATGTTTGTGAAACAAGGCAGATTTTTCACCGTGAATAAACCACCAACCTGTGCGATTGAGGTATCAACAATATGAACAGTTTGATGCGAAATATTTGCCGCCACATTTTCAGATCGTATAAAGACCTTCGCACTGCCATCGCAGCGCAGCCATTGCGCCTCGACTAGTCTGCAGGTTGAGAAAGTGCTGCGGAAGCAGAAGAGTTGCCTCGCCCACGGGTACTCAGATGCATAAATACATTCTTAATTTCAGTGGTGGTTGTTCCTGGAAATAGAACAGCGGCATGAAGGGTCGCTGGGTGGCACGGAAACGAGCACCGGCCCGCGTCTAGCGCCGCCTGTGTGGGGGTTCATCTGCACTTTAGTCTCAGGTGTTCTGTGTCATTACTTACTGAACGCAACAGCTAATACTTTGCCACAGTCCTTTGTAACGTAATGGGAGAGCGATCATATTGTGTACCGCAAGAAACATTTAAGCTCTCTGAAAGCAACACGCTCATGTTCACAATAATAAAACGTGACTGCGCCCCTCGCCCCCTCTATTAATGTGCATTTCAAAGGGCTGGAGAGGCTGTCAGACATTAAAGGCGGCTTCGGCTGATCAGAGAAACGAAAGCCTGCGTTTGCTTGTTACTCATCAAAGGACAAGGCACGCTGCTGCTTAATGCTTTCTCTCCATCTCTTCATGGTAAAATCCTGATTGTTAACTATGGGAGTGTGCAAATGGAACCAAATGGACCCAAAGCGTCCATTTGGTTCCATTCGAGTTGAATTAACACTCAGGATTTTCACTGTGTTCCCTCGCCCTCTCTCTCTCTGTCTCTTTCTCTCTTCCTCTCTCTCTTTCTCTCTCCATCTAATTTTCACCTCTTTAGTACCTCTCCCAGAGAGAGTGCATGCGAGGGGAGCGAGAGGCGAAAGGTTGTTAATACCTGTCTGGAGTATTAACAACCCTTTCAGGCCCATCTGGGTCCTTTTTTTTTTTTACACATTCTCTCTAGGTCGTCCTCGGGCAAGCCCTCCTGCAGCATCTCCAGTCATCTCAATCCTCCAGACATCTGGCTAGCTTGCCAGTGCTTCCCTCCCCTGCATCTGTATGTGTAGTATGTTGTACGTTCTGAGTTTAATTAACGCTGAGCAGTCGAATACACCTTCTGTCCCCCTCGCCCAGTGAGGAGGTCGTGCCATAACACAGAGGCTGAGGCACTATTAATTTAACCCGGTTTTGTCGTGGAGCACTGAGTGACACAATTTAGTAACAGAGTTAAATTAAAGCACCACTGCAATCCATGACTTATTTTAAATTGGTTATTTTAACCAATCTGTATGGTAGAGTATGTACAATATACAGTAACTAGCTAGCACCTCTGCAAGGGATTGGTGGTGGACTCCCTTCTCTTGAGAAATGTAGGCTACACTGATGACGGGTAGGATATATACTGGTTGACAAGTAGCCCTGCCCAAAGCTCGTAATCCCAACATGTCTCCTGGCCAAGGAGTGATTCCCTCTTAGATGTTTTGTTCCCCACGCGGGAGGCTGGGGTTCAAATCCTGGGTGTTACAGTTGCAATTACCTCTCTGTTGGGAAAGGACATAAACCTTACGTAACGCTAATGGCTTTACTGTGTGATGAGAGACAGAGCAGAGAGAGAGAGAGAAAGAAAGAGAAGAAGCATCTGCCTGCATTGCCTAAATACCTGATCAGGGAAGAGTAGTGGAGCATGTCCAGTGGAGCGTGTGTATGTGATATACACACATACACACGTACACACACACACACACACACACACACACACACACACACACACACACACACACACACACACACACACACACACACACACCCCCACACACCCCCACACACACACACACACACACACACACACACACACATACACATACAGATATACACATATACACATATACACATACTGTACACACACTTTTTCCACTGTATGTAGAGACACACAGTCGAGCCACAGTGGGTCATACCCAGAAGCCGTGTAACAAAGGGATAAGGAAATGAAAAAATCACACCCAATGTGAAGAGAGTGGTGCTTTTCATGAGTTCATTTCGTTTGTTACTTTTTACAGACTTTGATGACTTCAAAGTATTTTTACTCATTTTAAGTACTTTAAAATGTTTTTACTGATTTTTACTGATTTTTACTCATTTTAACATCTTTTAAGTATTTTTACTCATTGTAAGTATTTTTACTCATTTTAAGTATTTTTACTCAGTTTAGGAACTTTAAAGTATCTTTACTAATATTTAAGTATTTTTACTCATTTTAAGTATTTTTACTCATGTTAAGTATTTTTACTCAAAAGTGTGTGTGTGTGAGTGTGTGTGTGTGTGTGTGTGTGTGTGTGTGTGTGTGTGTGTGTGTGTGTGTGTGTGTGTGTGTATAATTAGTGTAACTGGTTGCATCTTTGTGTTGCAGCTGTTGAGGCTGTGCTCAAACATACAGAGAGGCCGTGCTCATACACACAGACACACAGACACACAGACAGACACACAGACAGACACACAGACAAAGTCACTCCTTGGAGTGGCTAGCACCACTCAAAAAAGGGTGTGAGGGAAGAGGGAGAGAAAGGTTTGAGAGAGAGAGAGAGAGAGAGAGAGGTGGGGTGGTGTCTGGTTGCAGAGTAGACTGACCTCGTCCTCGGCCTGACAAGAAAATGAAGAGGGTTTCAGGAACCTCTCTCTCTCTCCCCCTCTCTCTCTCCCCCTCTCTCTCTCTGTTTCTCCTCTCTCTCCCTCTCTCCTTTCTTTTCTCCTTCAACTCTGGTCTTCTCATCAGCGGCAGAGGTTTTCAGCTCGTTAAAAGCGCGTCGTAAGAAACCAGCTCATCGCCACACTCGCTCAACCCCGCGCTCGCAAGATGCTCGCCGAGCTGAGCGAGCACAGCAAAATACACACACTCAGACACACACACGCATACAATGCACCTGCAGTCACACGATCTGACACACACGCACAGACACACTCACGCTGGAGAACACCACACGCTTGCATGCGTACCATACCGCTGATGCATACGTAAACATACAGGTATGCTATGTATATTCATGTACACATGACACACACACACACACGCACACACACACACACACACACACACACACACACACACACACACACACACACACACACACACACACACACACACACACACACACACACAGAGAGAGACTTATATACCATTCATTTACGTATTCCTTCTCTGACTGTGCACTAAAGCATTTCAGATTCAGGATAATGGGATTGCATTTACCGCCTCAGCCTTGCGTCAGGGAAAATCAAGGCAATGTACGTACCGTAGTTATCAGTGCTCTCTAGTGTTGACCGAGCATGGCTGTGCTAGTTCGCCCGGCACACTAGCATTCATTTTTTTAACAGGCTTCGCTACGGGTGAAAACAGGCGAAACAGGCGATGCGTTAACGGCTGGAAATGGGCGTGAGGATCGGAGAGAGAGAGAGAGTGAGAGAGAGAGAGAGAGAAAGTGGAGAGGGCAGAAGGGAACGAGTAGAGGGAAATGTCATGTTCATTTATTTACCCATGAGAGTCAAGATGTCACCTCTAAATCATGCCCGCCCTTGGAAGCTGTCTGAAAAGCCGTTGTGAGCTTCCACGCAACTGCCTCTCCAGGGGGCTCTCTGTCACCCAAACGACCACTTTCAGGAAATGGGAAGGAGACCTTAAACCAAACAATGGCCTTCTTCTATTCTTTTGGCCTGCAGTTAATTCTGCCAGCCATCCAAGTGAATTTGGAAAGGGCCTTAATACTGGATGCTGTGATGTCGCTAGCTTGCACGTCGCCTGGCAAGAGTGGAATCGTAGAAGCTATTACAGGGTTAGATATGTCTGGGGGAGGGGGGGGGGGGATCCATGCCTCTGCTTTTGATAGTTATTCAGGGAGGAGATACTGTTTTATTCCTGCTCCTGGTCAGACTGAATTAACCCATTAAGACCGGGAACGCATCCCTTAAAGGTAGGGTAAGTGATTTGCGTTGGTTAAAATAATTGTTAAATAGCTCTATATTCTGATAGTACTCATTGCTATATAGTGTTTGTTCAGTATTAGGAGTCTCCTTGTCTCTCCACCTCTTTATTAAACAGAAAATGCATTTTCATTTCAGTTTCAGTTTCATTTCCAATTTTATCCAACCAGGACAGAGAACTCAATCAGGATATAGATTAAACAAGTGAAATTGGAAGTGATGACACTAAGAAATGAGCAGACAAATTTTGAACTGGAACACTATACAAATTAAGCTTAAAAATGGGTACTTTCTCCTGATTGGCTGAGATTTTGACACCTACCAAAAAATTGATATTCTGTTTATTAAAGAGCTGGAGAGACGGGGAGACTCCTGTTACTGAACAAACACTCTATAGCAATGATTACTATCAGAATATAGTATTTTAACCTTTTAACAAAATACTTTTTGTTTTAACCAAAAAATATCACTTACCCTACCTTTAAATATATATATATATATATATATATATATATTAACTCTTTGACTGCCAGAGTATTTTCATAAAGTACTCCCCCAGTGCCAGCAATTTTCGTGTTTTTTTATTTTTATATTTTGAATTTTTCTCATGAAAATAATTTAAGGACACATAATGTAAAGACCCAGCACAATTCCGCCACTAGAGCGCAGCACATGACAGCTTGATCCATGTCGTTGGGTCTCTCTCACCCTTCTTCATAGATTAGACAAGGAAAAACATGAAAACGGATGTGACGTCCCCCCCATTGTTTTGATCGGCGAAAATTACGTTGTGATATACGACGGCGATGACTGATCGTCACCCAGACCATAGATTATAGAAGAGAACCGTTCCGTTTGTCCGTTATACCGTGTGAAACCCCGTTTATTTACCTATTTTGGACGAAAATGACTGGGGAAAAGAATCAAAAACCGGAAACGGAATCCAGGTCATGGAACCGGATGCAGATGTCCGTGAAGTAAGTGGAACTCGAGAATAACATTGAATATTAAGCAGCATAGCGCAATCAGAGATTAAACAATGAACGCGCGTCCAGCGCGTCGAGCGCGTCGACGGCCAACTGGACAAAGTAGCACTTGACGCGTTATCGCGTCGTCCGCAGTCAAAGAGTTAAAGGTAGGGTAAGTGATATTTTTGGGTTAAAACAAAAAGTTCCAATTTTGCCTGCTCATTTCTTAGTGTCATCACTTACAATTTCACTTGTTTAATCTATATCCTGATTGAGTTCTCTATCCTGATTGGATAAAATTGGAAATTAAACTGAAACTGAAACGAAAATGCATTTTCTGTTTTATAAAGAGCTGGAGAGACAAGGAGACTCCTGTTACTGAACAAACACTCTATAGCAATGAGTACTGTCAGAATATAGAGCTTTTTAACACTTATTTTAACCAAAGAAAATCACTTACCCTACCTTTAAAATATTTGCACAAGTTCATAGCGCGGCACTCAGTGCCGTGCTATGAGCTTGTATATCTGCTATTTTTGAATAACCAAAGTATAAAATATGGATAAAGTAGTTACACAGATGCATTCCCGGTTTGAATGGGTTAAATACATGCATTTCCATTAGGGAAATGTGGACTGACTGATATGTTTGATTTACAGTATGTTTGATAATATCAAATCATATTTTTTTATAGAAAATATGTAGGCGCTTGGGTGGAGCAGTGGTAAAGTGCCTGCCCACCACCGCGGAGGTTGTGGGTTCGAATCCACTGTGTTGCATCCAGCTTTGTCGAGCGTCTACGCGAACACAGTTAGCCCGTGTTTGGGTGAGGGGAGCCGGGGGGAGAGGGTGATAATTGTCACTGTACGTATTTCTGCGGGCTGGGGTGGCACCTGTCAGCAGGGAGTGTTGGGCGGGAGGAGTAGGACAACGGCTCTACATCCTCCTGGTGGGGGCTCCTCACTGGTAGGTGAGACAGTAGGGTACAACAGCAGTGACAACTGCCTCTACACCAAATCTTTTTTGCCGAAAATAGCTGATCTATGAGCTTATAGATCTTCTATTTTTTTGCAGAATGTTTGCTCATTTTTGCTGAATGTTTGCCTTTTATTATGACATTCCCAGAATAGGGATGCTAGGATTCAAGTGGTTTTTAATAGGATTATTGTTTGATACATAGATGAGTAAAAGAAAAAAAATAAAGGCAATGAGGGGAGTGTTTCTGTGGCATCATTTGACACCCCCCCCATCTCTCTTTGTGTCTCTCTCTCTCTCTCTCTCTCTCTCTCTCTCCCTCTCTGTCTCTCTCTCTCTGTCTCTCTGTCTCTCTGTCTCTCTGTCTTTCTCTCTCTCTCTCTCTCTCTCTCTCTCTCTCTCTCTCTCTCTCTCTCTCTCTCTCTCTCTCTGTCTCTGTCTCTGTCTCTGTCTCTGTCTCTGTCTCTGTCTCTGTCTCTCTCTCTCTGTCTCTGTCAGGGTTGAATGAATGCTTGATCAACAACGGCGGCTGTTCCCACATCTGCATGGACCGACCCATCGGCTTTGAGTGCCAGTGTCCCACCGGCTACCAGCTGCTGGATAAGAAAACATGCGGCGGTGAGTGAACCGATAAACTGTACACACCCATAGTGTTATGCATAATGCTTGTGTAAGTGTGTGTGTGTGTGTGTGTGTGTGTGTGTGTGTGTGTGTGTGTGTGAGAGTGTGAGTGCGTGTCATGCAGCTATGTTTGTGCATGTATCATCAAACGGACGAGAAAGGACATCTTTTGCGTCAGTTGCATCCGGGTGGCACAGGGGTAAAGTACCTGCCCGCCACCGTTGAGACTGGGATTCGATTCCTACAAGGTGCCATCGCTTACAGCCATCGGCAAACAATACCCCCACCAACCACACACACACACACACACACACACACACACACACACACACACACACACACACACACACACACACACACACACACACACACACACACACACACATACACACACACAGTGACCTTCACAGTGTTCTTCATACCCATATCAATATTCTTTAGCATCCTCATCCCTTCACACCTGTAGAAGGATTCTGTGAAATGCTTTAGCAAAGAAACACAACTTGTGCCAAAGCCTGGGGTCTGTGCCTTATTATTTTTATTTTTGTCACTCTGAACGGCAACTTTTTAATGACCAGTTTGCGGAACCGACTTTTTAATGACCAGCGCTGCAGTTGCAGCCCTGGTCATTAAAAATTATCCATATTTAATTCAACCATTATTCTCCTGACAAAAAGACTAAGTCATTCCAAGGTGAAACTCCTTTCAACCGCCCTGATGGTGAAAGGGCCTCTGTCTGTCTGTCTGTCTGTCTGTCTGTCTGTCTGTCTGTTGGTTTTTCTCTGTGTGTTTGTCTTTGGTTGTCTTTATATACTGTCTATGTCCCTGTCCATACTGATGTGGATACATTTGAAAACCTTTTTTTTATGTTCACACTCTTTTATGTTTTACCGACCCCAGATGCTTGCTTGTCGACTATGCAAATTATTTGAGGGTTTGACCATTATGTAATAATATAATATATATATTTTTTGTTGGCTTAAATATTGCTGCTGTTCCTCTATCTATGCAGAGCTAGTTTTGTTTTTGATGGTTGTTTACTGTTTATTGGAAAGCCTTTTCATGACCATGTTGAGATCATATAGATCATATAGTTTAAAATACATTGAGATTGTGTCTCTAGAACTTGAACTGAATTGTCATCCTGAAACATTTTTTAAGTGAAAAGATAGTTAACTCAGAGAGTGTACAAATGGAACCAAATGGACCCGTACACTCTCTGAGTTATCTTAACACTTAGGATTTTATTGTGTGCTAATTGTAATTTGCAATAATGTGCAATTCTCATGTCTCAGGGGTAATTTCTTTCTATAATGACAGCTAATTCCATGAGATTGTAGAGATTTTAAGTGTCTTATCTAGACGCCTTTCTCCATCCCCCTGCTATATGATAAGCGGTCTTCCCTCTGGTGTCTCCAGACATTGATGAGTGCGAGAACCCAGATGCTTGCAGCCAGATCTGCATCAACTACAAGGGGGACTTCAAGTGCGAGTGCTATGAAGGCTATGAAATGGATCCTGTCTCCAAGACCTGCAAGGCAGAAGGCAAGTTACACAAATCAGAATGCCAGCTGATGATGATACAAATACATGTTTTTGTTTTTTTTCAAACATCCAACTGTAGAGACACGATTAACATAGGTCAGCATTTGCTATTGGATGGGATCAAAAAAGCTTCTGCTGAAACAACAATGGTGCCATGTCTGGAAACAATATTTCTTTTTACCTATTCAGTCCAACAAAAATGTATTTATTTTTAGGTGGAAAATATGTATGTGTAGTTGCTCAATGTTGATTAAACATGTTTAGTACCCTGTGACTAAAATACATATTAATTGAAAATGACAAGTACAGTATAACACAAAAGACATAATTACTATTAACAAATATGGGAAAAGGCTATTCAGTGGATCACTGAACTGAATAGCCTTTTCACACCAAGCGTGGTTTGTGCTGTGAACGTGTGTGTGTGTGTGTGTGTGTGTGTGTGTGTGTGTGTGTGTGTGTGTGTGTGTGTGTGTGTGTGTGTGTGTGTGTGTGTGTGTGTGTGTGTGTGTGTGTGTGGGGTGTGTGTGTTTGTGTGTGTGTGTGTGTGTGTGTGTGTGTGTGTGTGTGTGTGTGTGTGTGTGTGTGTGTATATATATAGTTTAGAATATTTAATATTATGTTAATGTGCACAACGGCGCATAAAATCAGCCCACATAGTGAGAACACCAGTTCCCCTGTCAGTGCCGTGGTCCTCATTTCGTAATAATCTCAAACAAACTTGCCTTGTTGTATCTTATCATTGCTTTCCTACTGTTTGTGGACACAACAAAGTTGCATAATTACAGTACACCAACTCGGGAGGTTCACCATGGCAACCCGCACCACCATAACACCCAAGCTTGGTCTCTCATGCTAGGATCTACATCCCATACCCAGCAGGGGCAGTCGTGCAGTGATTTGTTAGTGTGTTTCAGGGAAACACCATTGTCCAGTCTACTATGTGCAACATTTACAGTGATATTTGTATAAGGCTGGGCAATTAACCAAACATATATCGAAACCCAGATTTCCATTTACTATCTATTTACTAGTATCTTACTATGCAGTTCTTATGGGTACTTTCCTGTTAACTAAACTATTATCATCTAGTTTCTGGTTTCCATGTACTTACTAGGACATTATCTATTTTGTAATTACGATTCATTTTCTAGGCTCTGTCCTGATAATAAGATCCTTTAATTTGTTTCCACTACTCGGCACTTGTTATAGTATTTGTTGTGCTCCTTAGTAAGCAAATACATACAGTACTTGGTCATTACTCACACTAAACATTCTTTTTGGATACTTTCCTAATAACTATATGTTTGCCATCTAGTTTCCTGCCAGGTTTCCATGTACAGTGCTTACTAGGAAATGATGTAGTACTATCCGTTTCCTATGGGTACTTTACTTTTCCCAGTAACTATAATGAATTACCATTTACTAATTAGAGGGCTGTAAAATAAAGGGTTACCAATAAATCATATCTGTAGAATGTATGACGTGGCTAATAATCACCTGAGTTTAATGAGGAAACTCACTCAGTGTGACTGCCCTTTCGGGATGTGGGATTTAGACTCATCTGTCATGGGCACGAGTGTGTCATGTCATGTGCCGCTATGTAAAGCACGTCGTGAGCTTGTAGGTCGGCTATTTTCAACACGCGAAAACTGCCGTGCCACGAAGTATGATTCAGGCTTAAGGCTGCTCAGTGGCTGACAACGTGACGTGCTTGGTCATCCTGAAGGGTGTCCTAATTAGGCCCGTAATTCCTCAGTGGGTACCACTACCTGGCTGGCTGGGTCATGCTAATTGTGTCAGATTAAATTTTGAACGTCTGCTCGTTCACGACGGACCGGTTGGACAACAAAGTTTACTGCAAAGAGGTCAATTGATTTCCCTGGCCATCTAATAGCCCTATTATGGAGAGGATTACTGGGAGAGAGGCCAGTTGTCATCTTTAGATTTAATTGTACCCCAGCAAGAAAGTTAATTTCTTAATTGGCGGGAAGGCGAGTGTCACGCTTAATGTTTTGCCGGAGGCTGACGACTGTTGGAATCTCATTTCCCTCAATTAAACTCTGCTAATTTCACCCAACGTGGATAATTGTGGATTTGTGTGTAGATGTGGGTGTGTATATCATTGCTGACAGATATAAACCTTGTATCTCCATATTTGATTCATGTTTTTTCATAAATTAATGCCCTATTTTATACTTTTGTCATACGACATTGTTGTGCAAAAGTAGCTAAAATAGCCGACCTACAGTATAAGTTCACAACGCGTTGCGATACGACAAGCTTATAGATCTCTTATTAAGAGAGTAGGGGCGGGGCTGGGAATCGAACCCAGGACTCGCTGTCAGGCATCAGAGCCTATTTGATACGCAGAGCCTTATCCCCTCGGCTATCCAAGACCTGCTATTTTTGCAATTTCAGATTTCGAAAATAAGGGATGCCAGTTTGAAAGTGGTTCAGTCAGTTTTATTTGTAAATACTAACTACATTAAATCCATTGGAACACAGGTTTGTTTTTCCATTTCCTGAAAGGTAACAGTTTTGGACATGCAAGGTTTCGGTCCGACAACGACGATAGCTAATTTGTGTGTCCGTGTGTTTTGGGAGTGTGTTTTGGCTCGTGTGTGTATCCATACAGTGTGTATTGCTTGTGTGGGGGGCATATCGGGTGAAGGAAGTAAAACTACTGGCTGCCTCAGTCTCGAGCAGTGAAGGCAGACTCCATGGAGACTGCAGCAGACAAATGGCACCTCTTCAGGCCAGCTGAAACCCCGCTGCTGCTGCAGTGACACCCCATAAAACCAGCAGCACCGATTCCTCCCCAGAAATATCATTATTGTGGCAGGCGCTCTCTGAAAGCACTTAGTTCTGATAAGCATTGTCATTGTTCACAGGCTGGGCTTGGAGAGCACAGGACACGGCGAGCGAGAGAGTGAGTGAGAGAGAGAGAGAGAGAGACTGAGAAAGAGAAAAAGCATGAGCAAGTGCAAAACTATCATGAGACCGCAATTGAGGCTGTCTGTCAAAGCAAGGTGAGCGGAGAGGCAACCGAGATGAGCAAGCCATTATTAATGAGGGAATTTCATATCTGCTTCTAGAGATAACCGGCAGCTTCCCTATTACTGTACCGTTGTGTTAGAGTGAGCTGAGCTCAATATAGATGTTACTGTACTGTACAGTACAGTACATCACATCACAGAGGAAAAACTGCAGCTGCTAGCCAGGAGAGGCAAAAAGACCCACGCCAGCGGTAGGCACAGACCGTTAAACCTGATTTCGTATGACAGGGTCGCTCCCCAAAAATGACGGCGGTCACGTTCTTTAGCTGTTCTATTCAGTGAGCGAAACTGTCATACAGTTACAGTACGATGAAGTATGAATAGGCTTTAGTGTATCTATGTCTGTATCTATCATGTTGTACGCATTTAGCTCTTCTGTCTGAGTCACATGGAAGTAAACACGAGTCTGAGTCTAATTAGTGTTCCATTCATTTATATAAGGAGAGGTTGAGAGATTTCAAAGTTGTTGTCGTAGCCCTGTGGGTATTCAGAAAATTGAGCCAATTTATCTGTTGATGTTGTTTGGCTTGCAGTTTGGCAGGAAAGTAATGGAAGAAAGTTGATGACCCGGCTGTTTTTCTTTCTTTCTCATCAACCCTCGGTGGAAATGACTGTAAAGTGATGCTCGTGTTTTCTCTGCGATTGCAAATTGAGTCCTGATTGTTTGTGTGTGTGTGTGTGTGTGTGTGTGTGTGTGTGTGTGTGTGTGTGTGTGTGCGTGCGTGTGCGTGCGTGTGTATCTGTCTCTGTCTTAATGAGAAATGTTGTGTTGAATGAGTGGAAAAGTGTTAACTGCAGATTGTTTGTATGTGTGTGTGTTATCTGTGACATGGTGTGATTGAGAAGAAATACATGAACATATAGTGTGTGTGTGTGTGTGTGTGTGTGTGTGTGTGTGTGTGTGTGTGTGTGTGTGTGTGTGTGTGTGTGTGTGTGTGTGTGTGTGAGAGACACACATGCCTACAGTATCTATCGTACCTCCCTGCCTGTGTGTGAGTTGATGCTGTTATTTGAAGGAATTTACAATAAAATAAGAATAGCACTTAACTATCTATGATCCTATAAATCTACCGCTCTATAACGTTTTCGAGACTTACACATGGCCTCTGATCCAGAAAAGTTTGGGAACCACTGCAGCAAACATACTGTAGGATGGTTTGCTGACATACTGTACAACAGTGGTTCTCAACCTTTTCAGGCTGCGACCCCCAAAATAATCATAATTGAACAGGGGACCCCCCTGAATAATCATATTTGAACTGGGGATCCCCCACCCTGACAAGCACTTGGAATTGTAGGAGTTGATTTATTACATTTGGTTTGACTCGGTTCCACAGATAAATATTGTGAAAATAGCCAAACTACAAGCTCACAATGCCTCGTCTGATCGTATATATTTCTGTTTTTGCCTCTTTCTTATATTGTTTGACAATTTGGCCAATGTTTGACCAGTTTTTATAGTATACTTTGTTGATTACTTTTGATGCAGTAATGGTCTTTTTTTATTTCATTTCTTTTTGCCTTTTTTAAGGTATTTAAAAGGTAAATTGTCACTTTACCGTCATCTGGGGACCCCCCCCCCCAAAAAAATCATCATGGGGGACCGCCACTGGGGCTCCCGACCCACAGGTTGAGAACCACTGCTGTACAAGCCCCTCGGCTTCATCGCTGCATCCTCGTATTCTTACAGCGACGGGTCCAAGCCACGTCAAGTTTGGTTGCCTGATTGACACACGGATTACATGGATTGCCTTGGTGAATTCTAGGTAGCCGACAGCCAGACGGCTGTCTGGCGATGTTACCTCAGATGCCATTACAGTCTTACACTGTAAAATGATTTGGCTGTGTTGATTCCTCTGGCGGTTGTACTCACTAAAATGGGAACTTTAAAAGTCCCCTGTGGGGATATGTGGTCTTTACAGCAGCAGGAAAGAGGTATGGCAACAACAAAAATACAATTAAAATGTATATATCGCCAGAGTAGCCTGGTAAACCCTCCCTCCGGAAATCTAATTTCCATTTGATTCCAGGAGTGAGTCTGGCCTGATCGCCCATTCTGCAATAGTGGCTGTGGGCTGGAGTTGGGCGGGAGTAATACCGTTTGCCTGACAACCCCTTCAGCCAATGATCGTTTTTCCCCTTCAGCCAATTGCAGTGCATTTTTACCACCTCCGCGACTAATGTGACGCAACGGGACTTTTGAGATGGCCATGCCCAAAATAGGTTGCCTTATTCGGATACATGCATGTCACTACCCGCCCCTGCCGGTTCTCTGAATTTTTATTTTTAAATAGGCTCTGTCATGATTAATTGACCACATATATGAAGTTAAACAACTAAATTCTATCCAAACGATATCTTATAAGTAAATTCCGTGCCTCAAAAAAGAAGTTTGAGAGCTTTTTGAAGTTCTAAAATAGCGGAGAAAACTGCCCACAGAAATGTGGCTGCCGTTCGTGTTTGGTCGGCTGCACTCAGGCTGCACTCGGGTCCATTCGGGCTCACTCGAACTCGCCACCTGATTGGCCAACTTTTGCTGTCAATCACAGAACGATGAGCGACGACGCTGATAGGCTCGTTTTTTTGGTAATGCGCTAGAAACGCCCATACAAGCCTTCAGGCCAGACTCACTCCTGGAATCAAATAGAAATGAGATTTCCGGAGGGAGGGTTTACCAGGCTATCGCCAGAGCAGAATTCTCTGAAATAACAAAGTTATATTTTCTTGTGTTGTGTTCTTGTGTCTTTCCAGGTATAGATATATCCTTCCTCAGCAACCCAGGGATAACATAATTTCTTTTAAATTCTATATCAAAATCATAATCATCTTCATTGTGACATCACAGGTTTACAGGTGTAAAACTGTGGGTGATTGTTTATTATTTGTTTTTGTTTTCAGAAAGAGAAAGAAAATAAAGAAGTGGGGGGGGGGGGGGAACAAGTTATCTACATATTTACGTGAATTTAGGGTACCGTCACCGTGACATGAAAAAGTTTGTGAACCACTGCTCAACACCATCAATCTTTCCTTCCAGGGAAGGGCCCCTGTCTGTTCTTCACCAACCGCCATGAGATCCGTCGCATGGACCTGGTGAAGAGGGACTACAGTCAGCTGGTGTCCAACCAGAAGAACGCTGTGGCTCTGGACCTGGACGTGGCTAACAACCGCATCTTCTGGTGTGACCGCTTCCACCGAAAGATCTACAGGTATGATGTACTAGAAACCTGTCTAAAATAGTATTTTACCAGTGTTTACTGTTTATGGGCCATGATGGCAAAGACACGTTCATCTTTGGTCTTCAGCCTAGATTTCGGATCAAACTAGAGAGCATCAGAGGATCGTAGAGAGGCCGGGGAAGATACTGAGTCAGAAAGTCCGAAATTTTGCCAGAGTAATCAATACTCAGTAATCAATGTAATCAATAACATTGATTAACATTTACATTAAAAATATATATATAAGAGGGGCACGGTGGCGCAGTCGGTAGCGCTGTCGCCTCACAGCTAGAAGGTCCTGGGTTCGATTCCCGCCGGGGACGCTGTGGGCACTGGGGGCGTGTCTTCTCCTCCACGTCATCAGCGCCCATACCCTAGGTGGGTTTGGCGAAAGGGCCTACTCTGTGTGGAGTTTGCATGTTCTCCCCGTGTCTCCTAGGGTAGTTAATACCCTCACAAAAACATGTAGTAATCCTGGTCACTATACCGCCTCCCCCATGACAGCCGGGGCGCCTGATGGAGGGGAAGGGAACTGGTTGGAATAACGTGTTCCTTCCACGCGCTACGTCCAACCAGGGAAACTCCCCCCTGTCAGGTGACAAGAAGGTCAGTTGGCTCTCATGCCTGAAGGAAGCATGAGCTCGGCCCTGGCCTCCCTACTGTGGGGTGACAGGTGTAATACTGGTGTAGGGCTGGTGTAGTGCCCAGGATCACTTAGGAAATTGGCACCGGGTGAAAAAAATGGGTTACAAAAATCGCGGGATAAAAATTTAGAAAAAAAAAAAATATATATATATAAATCTCACAGGAAACCAGTAGAGTGATGCAAGGGTCTTGTGTGATGTTTTTTAAAGTCAGCTGCATTTTGGATCATCTGAAGGGCATTGAGATATTTTTGCTAATGACAGATTTCCCTTCCTAGAAATGTAGTGGAGTCAAAAGTACAATATTTGTAGAAGAAAGAGAGAAACGAGTGCATCTGTTTGGTAGAGTAAAAATCTGCAACAAGGTGCTCTTTGGTACAAATGGGTAATAAAGGTGATTGGCAAAAAAGGGAAGAGACCAAGGCACTTTCATGGAAAAATGTAAAAGCGGACAGCCCGACCGATTTTGAGATTTTGAAGCCGATTATCTTTTTTTCCATCTGAAACGTTTTCTAAATATGAAATTAGTCACTTTCATACCATCCCGGACGTAACTTTTCGGCTAAATTGACCGCTCTCAC
Organism: Gymnoscopelus braueri; assembly: GCF_963280865.1. NCBI lineage: Eukaryota > Metazoa > Chordata > Actinopteri > Myctophiformes > Myctophidae > Gymnoscopelus > Gymnoscopelus braueri. Next base: position 21,702,378 of record NC_137611.1, on the reverse strand, counting down.
TTATTCTCCCCCAGGCAGAAGGTCTTCACACCTCCAGACCACCTGGAGATGCGTCATTGTTCTAATTAATGGGATAATTTGCATGACACTGTCAGCTCGAAACCTGGCAAAGCGAACTCTCCCCTCTAAATAAAAGTGACAGCTGTGTTTAAAATAACTCGAACCCGAACCCATAAACCTAACCTCTAAATGTTGTATTTCATCTGAGCAATGTGTATCTGTGCTGCTGCAAACAGCCCAGCCTGCATGCGTGTGTGGCTCAAAACAAAGCACAGCGCATAAAGGCATACTTTCAGCACTTGGAGGTATTGTCATAATTCTGAGTGTCAGTCAAAATAATAAAACATTGCTGTCCATTGTAAACTTTGTGCGGGCAACAACTCGCTTTCAACCGTGATGTACTCAACTGACATCTATGGCATCTCTCTCTCTCTCACACACGACGCATGCGGTAAAATCCTCAGTGTTCATGTGTCCAAGTAATATAGTCTGTGACATATGCGGAAGTGCCTTTTAGACCTGTGTAGGCTATAGGTCTGTTTGTGGCGTTGATGCGTCACATACTTCACCTATGGTTTTTAGGACCTATGTAGCTCACGCTACAGTGATCAGCTGTTTCATAGGTTTTTGTCATATTATTTAGGCTACACATCGGATCTCCAGTTGCCATTCCCAATGGAGCGCACTTTCCCTCATCATATCTATGCCATAGAGTTATAATATATCGGATCTATGCTCTTCAATGAGATTATACATCTGGGCACATGGAGAGTCTGTCTCCGGCTTCAGACAGCAGGCATACATTTTACTTTGAAAAGTTTTTTTTTTCCAAAGTAAAAAGCAACTGACTGAACTGCAGGTATTTAACGACGTGGATTGCTTGCCACTTCAGGTTTCTGGGAATATTTTCCTCCCAGACACACATTCCGAGTTATATATTTAGATTTAGTTTTCTGCCTCTAAGCCAAATGAAGCGTAGTATACCTTTGAGATGTGAGTGGGATTGAAATGTTGTGTAGCTTAAGCAAACCCAATCGATATTTGAAAGACAATGGTATCCCCGAAAGTCCATCTGTGTGGTAGTTGGGCCGTCGCGCGAGTGTTAATAGTCTGGCTAATGCACGGCAATAAAAAAATAAAATAAAAATACATCAATGTGTTTGCCAACTGAAAATGCCAAAAAACAACGTCCAGGAATATGGTGGGAGCTGTACCTTATGACTCACCCACAAGTCACAGTACTATGTAAAAGAAAGATAGAAATAATCTCTGTTTGGCAGACAAAAAAATCTCCTGCTGTGCCTTTTAATTAATTCAGTATTAGAGATGACATTCTGTGCTTGATTATCCTCAATTCTAGTCACCTGCTGAACCTATTATTATAATGTAGGCAATGATGTAATTTCCTTGTCAGTGGTTTATAAAAAAAACTTTTCTTGTTTCTTTACAAACTGTTTTATTTTTTTTATCTTTTAAATGCTATAGGTTAGGGAGGGTTTCATGGTGGGCTCTACATTTTGTATTGGTGTCTTGGTTTCTTTTTGTTGCCTGCCTTCTAGCCACCAATTCTTTATGTTAATAAGCCTGTGATGTCATGTCCTATAAAAGCCATGTTTGTTGTACAATATTTGTCTTTGAAATGAAATGAAAGTATAAAAATTATAAAAAATAATAATGCTCAAGTAAAGTACAGATAAAAAAGAAAATTGTACTTACTTTGCAGTACTCAAGTAAATGTACTTTGTTGCTGTCCTCCACTGCGAGTAACTGTATGACAGTGAGTGAAGATATGGGAGTCTGCAGCAGCCTTTTCTCCCCGGAGATATTCCTAATTGGAACGCTGCGTTCTTTTTATAAAATTGAAAGTCTTCAGGGAGAACTGACCCCCCCCCTCCTGTACAGGTTGTGTCAGTGACACTTGCGTTCACCATCACCTCCTACTGCCTCTACCAGGTTCACCCAATTCATTAGCTAGTCGGTCAAGCCCTCTGGGTGAGGCCTTGTCTGTTATTACTAAAAGTGATGCTAACCCATGAATGAACCTGCCCTGAGGATGGCTCAAGGCTGGTGACTTCCTCCAGATTTAGCATTAGAACAGAGAACTGCAGGATAATGAGGGTGATCAGATGTCCTGAAGAATTCAGGACAGTCCCAAATTAAGAGCAAATGTCCTAAATTCTGATTAGTTATAGCCTAATATAGCCTGTAGCCTACATGAATTATGGCTGTTTGCACAGTCATGCAGTGAATTGATAAACAAAGCTACTCACGACGGTGAGGCATAGCTACGATGTTCAACTAAAATATTCTATTCAGCAGCTAAGAATGTGGAGGAGTGGGGAGGGAAATATTGTGTCAACAGCATTATAACAGCCACAACGTAACACGTGTGCGTGCTCTTTTCCATTTTTTGTATTCTAGTGTAGATGAAGATAGCGGAAGTTGCAGTCATGTAGACAAGGCTCTATAAATAAAATGCTTAACTGTTAAACGTGGTCTTTGTGAAAAGGAACATCTGAGGTGCTGTATAGTGACTGGGCACATATTTAGCAAACTCAGCATAAACAACCACTGCTATGCGGAAGGATCCTGCTGGTTGGTCCGTCAGGGACCAGTCAGAAGGCTGACGGGTGGGTCAATTGATCAAAAATCATGTATCTTTTTATTCCCCATCCTTCTCTTCCCTCTCCGCCTTTCCTTGAACCCATACTCCCTTTTCTCCACCCTTCTCCCTCCAATGTCTATCAGCCCTCTTCTAAAATAATGACCTGCCTCTTTCTCACTCCTTCCTCTCTCTTGACCTTTTTTTTTTTTACCATGCAGTGCCTTCATCCACGAGGCCAGCGATCCATCCTTGCAGGTCCCTCTGGTGGACAGCTCCCTACAGTCCCCTGAGGGCCTGGCACTGGACTGGCTCCAGCACAACCTGTACTGGACTGACTCTGGGGACAAGTCCATCTCTGTGGCATCGGTCGATGGCACTAAGAGACGTGTCCTCATCAGTACTGATCTCAGCGAGCCCAGAGCCATAGCCCTGGACCCCCACCAAGGGTAAACGAGCATGGGATATGTGTGGTATCTGTGTGTGTTGCTTTGTCCAGGTCATGTACAGTATGTGTGTGTTTGTATGTTTTGTTTAGGTTAGGGTAAGGGTCAATACATGTCATTGTACATTCACAGCTTTGACACAGCATAATGAGTATATATATATATATATATATATATATTACATTTTTGATAAATTAACCTCTTAAGTGTGGGTTAGTGTCGTCGCACAACGGTGTCTTGCAAAATTTGTGAAAATAGCCAATCTACTCTCAACGTGTCACGTTGCGATGTCAACAGAAAGCATTTTTGAAATATGTTGCATTTTTCTTTTTACTATAATGACATGCCCAAAATAGCAATCGGTTATTAACAAATAATTTTATTAGATTATCGATATATTTTTTTATAATCGATAATCATTTACTGATAGACTCAGTTATTGTCCTAAGGCTAGGGATTGTTGAACTTGTCAGCTAAGACAGATAAAACATAGCCCTCCTCTGGGGCAGAGGCTAATAAAAAACCAACCAGAGTTGTAGGACAGTTAAGAACCAGACCTGTGTCCCATTTTGTGTCCATTCTTACCTATACTTTAATGCTGGCCCAGATCACCGCTTCTAAGATTTTTAAATGTGTGCCACAATATGCTGTTGCATGGCTGGAGCAGGAGAAATAAACACAGTTCTACATTCACAGACGATCCGTACATTAATGGATTTTGTCCTTTTTGTGTTGTGCCGAGAGACCCAAGCACCCCTCCCTCCAATATGGATATTTACACTTTTCGGGACAAATTCAGTTGATTACTATTGATCCTAGCCTAAAGGCAATGCTGCAAATACCATTGGTTCAAAAGAGGAGAATTTATTCCCAAGATTATGATGTGGTTAAAGTCACATATATTTCCTCTAGCTGATGCTGGCCTCATGTTTTGGTGCAGTAAAATGTTACCATATGTTTATTAGTGGTAGAATATGACCTTCTCACATGGTTTGAAAAGAAAAAGTGAACTGACCTTTGTTTGGTGAAAGGCCAAAGTTCTGACAAATGTATGTGTTGATAATAGCAGCTTGCGCACCCCAGGGGGTGCACGCACCACAGTTTTGGAATCCCTGCTATACAGTACTGTGTACTATTGTTTTTCAGAATTTGACTCTGGTTTTACAGTTTTATGTTTCCCCTTTCTCTTAAAAGAAAAAGGAAAAAAAAGGCACACGATGTTGGAAGATTGGTTTAATCTAGATATAAAGGCATCACTGACTATTTTCTATTATATTTTTAGATACAGTATGTCACTTTTACCCCTCTGAAATTCTTTCATGACCCGCTCTGGTTTGATATACCGAACCCCAGTTTGATAAATCCACCACTCTTTACTCCTCATGAACCCAAGATCTACCAATGATACGGAATATTGCTGTAGTTCACAGGCAGGCACAGAAGTCAAGCCGGTCCCACGCCCATTCATCCTCCAATCACATACACCCACAATCCTAATGGTTCCGTTATGGCTAGGCAATTAACGCCTGAGATGCCTTACAGCTAAGGGCTCATGGCTTAGCAAAAGCTTTTTCCTGGAAGCCGTCAGAGCACTAAATGAGGGTGTGGACCAAGAAATAAGTGAACTGACATGACTCTCATTCTAAATTCATGTATATGCTTGACTCCTTTGCACATTCAAATGAGACACTGCTGCTATTGATTAGATATGTACTGTGCATGCACATTACCTGCCCATTTTTTAACTGCTGCTAATTGATAAGCTATTGTACCTGTCTAAGACAAGAACCTATTCTCACTGTATAGTTTTATTATATCATTATTCCCCTCCTTGACATGAAAAGGTTTGAGAACCACTGAACTAATCAACACAAAAGCCTGACTGAAGTAGATTTGTGAATTTGTCCCATCAGGTTCATGTACTGGTCCGACTGGGGCGCGAGGGCAAAGATAGAGAAGGCTGGGATGAACGGTGTGGACCGACAAGTTCTGGTCGCTGACGACATCGAGTGGCCCAATGGCATCACGCTGGGTGAGAACTGCTTCATCTCACCTGCTTCCAGTGGTGTGAAGTAACCAAGTACACTCAAGTACTGTACTTAAGTACACTTTTGAGGAATTTTTACTTTACTGGAGTGTTTCCAATTTTCAATACTCAATACTCAATACTCAATACTTTCAATACTCAATACTAGTTACTAGTTACTTTGTAGATTTTGATTATTATTACAAAATATGCAGCTCTCAACTTGTGAGCTTGTAGATTTGCTTGTAGATTTTCAAAGCATTTTTATACATTTGGAATATATATATATTTTATACATTCTGCAAAATGAGTACTTTTACTTTCAGTACTTAAGTATATTTTAATGCGAATGCATTTATACTTTTATTCAAGTACATTTGTATTTTAATACCTGACTTTTATTTGTAACAGAGTATTTCTACATTGTGGTATTGGTACTTTTACTTAAGCACAAAAGCACTTCTTCCACCACTGCCTGCTTCCCTGACATTGTGTCAGGGAAGACGTTAATGATAATTTTTTGTTTTGTGTTTCAAGAATTATTGTTGCATGTAATGGAATATGCCACTGGAAATAGAGCAATTGCACTGAGTGTGTGCTCTCCCAGTGTAAGTAAAGGTCAGCCGAATTTGAAATGCTATGAGCAAAATGTTTTATGATAACGATGACTGATGAGATTTGTAAAAAAGTGAGTGTTTTTGGAAGCCGTTCTCAAGGAATGCCAGTGTATGGCTGGTAATGAACATGGTACTGGTTTAATCACAGTATCTGACATTTAAAAATCTAATCGATATTACTTTAAAGGGATTTGCTGGACAGGATGCGAGAGTGGTTAATGTGTAGTTAATCAATTGTTACTAAGCCTGTGAAAATCTTATCTGTGTGTGTGTGTGTGTGTGTGTGTGTGTGTGTGTGTGTGTGTGTGTGTGTGTGTGTGTGTGTGTGCGTGTGTGTGCGTGTGCGTGTGCGTGTTTCAGATGTAGCCAACAGGCGTCTGTATTGGCTGGACTCTAAGCTGCACGTCATCTCTAGCGTGGACCTGAACGGAGCTCACCGCAGGACACACCTGTCCTCTGCAGAGCGACTGGGGCACCCATACGCACTGGCTGTTTTTGAGGTGCGTGTGTCGGCGTTGATTTTGTTGACTAAAACTATGGCGAAAAATGTTCGTCGACTAACTTTTTTCACTGACGAAAACTAAATAAAAACTAAGCTACGATGACTAAAACTAAGACTAAATGTATTGACAATTTTGTCAACAAATAAAAACTATACTAAAATCTTAGACAGGGACTAGTGGAGAAGAGATCCAGTAGAACTAAGACAAGTTGTTTTATGGTTAGTTGTGCTAGGGTGTGCATGCTGAAAATAGCAGATCTACAAGCTCACAACGCGTCGCTGTGAGCTTGTAGATCGGCTATTTTCAGCATGCAACAGAGTGTAAAATCAGCCATTACGACACCATCAAGGCACTTTAGTCGACTAAATCAACTGTAGATTTAGTCGACTATAATCTTAGGATATTTAGTTCACTAAAACTACACAAAAACGAGTAACTAAATCTAAATTTGCTGTCAAAATCAACACTTGGGTGTGTGTGTATTTGTGTATGGTTCTCAAAGGTTTGGTATGCATTAGGCCACGGATTCCCATAACTCTGAGAGTGTACAAATGGACAGTCCATATTCCATACTTTCAGTGAAGAGATTTAGTGTAAACTGTAGAGGGAAATACTAGCAGACCTACTATAGAGCCCTGGGGGACCCCGGTCAACTAAGTTGGGTTGAAGTGGTTAACAACTTGTGCAAATTCACTGATCTGATGAACTGATTTGAACTCAGTCTTATCGTGAGACTTCACACAGACACACACTGAAAACTAATATCTAAAATGTGAACAATATAGAACCATGAATTGGATAGACAAAGGATAAAGGATTATTAAGCGTTATTATTGCTCAAATTAGCCGTGAAGCCGTAGCTATGAAAGCATTAGCCAAATGAGACCCCATGAAAAGAGCTAATGGTTCTTGATGATCACTGTGTGCTGGCCATTCACACACGTTATTTTATCGGCTAACCACACACAGCTGCTTATATCCTCATATCTCACATTAGATAGCTCCAGGCTTGGCCTGAGACTATGGCTATTAGCCATGCAGTTTGTGTGTGTATGGGTGCACGCGCGTCCGAGAGGGAGATAGAGTGTGTGTGTGTGTGTGTGTGTGTGTGTGTGTGTGTGTGTGTGTGTGTGTGTGTGTGTGTGTGTGTGTGTGTGTGTGTGTGTGTGTGTGTGTGTGTGTGTGTGTGTGCGTGTGTGCGCGTGTGTGTGTGTGTGTGTGGACTGCACGCGGCAGGCTGGACACTATGGGCAGCCAGTAAGCAGAGAGTCGCCCCAAAGCAATAAACACACGCACACACACACACACACACACACACACACACACACACACACACACACACACACACACACACACACACACACACACACACACACACACACACACACACACACACACACACACACACACACAGCTTCCCACAAGGAACAACAGGCCTGCATGTGTGCGATATGGCAGAGCTAGCAGAGGCACTTTAATCTGGTTGCGTGCCTCAGAGTATGGCACATATACAGTACAGTATGTGTGACACATATAGTGCTTTGACTGAGACTACAAAAACACTATATAAATTAGATTCCGTGTGTGTGTGTGTCTCTAACCGAGTAGCCCTGCCTGTAGCCCAAAAGCCTAATATCTCCCTTGGCCAGGGGAGATTCCCCTTTGAATGAGCGGTAGATTTCCCTTGCAGCAGACCTGGGTTTGCATCGAGATGGATATACTGTATTGGGGACTTGTCCGGGTTCAGGTTTCCCAGGGGGGTGAATCATGTTGCAGAGTAACCCTGCCTGTATCCCAGAAGCTTAATATCTCTCTTGGCCAAGTGGGGATTCCCCTTTGCCTGAGCTATGTTTTATTTCCCATGTGGGAGTCCCAGCTTCGAATCCAGGTGGTTATTACTGTATATGCATGCCTGGGTGCTGTGTATGTGTGTGTGTGTGTGTGTGTGTGTGTGTGTGTGTGTGTGTGTGTGTGTGTGTGTGTGTGTGTGTGTGTGTGTGTGTGTGCTCGCGCGCGCGTGTGTGTGTGTGTGTGTGCGTGCGTGCGTTAATGAGAGTATGTGATAATGACTGCCCATGCAGCTGCCCATGTTTGTGGCTGTGGCACTGACTGTGTTGTTATGACATTGTCCTGGTGGCTCACTCCTCTCTCCTCTGAGGGGCCAGCCAGGCAAAAACGGCTCCCAACGGTACCAGAGCATCAGGGGACATTCCATAGCAATGGTGTCACATGGAAAACCTTGTATGTCCAAAGTGGTTTTGGTGATACAGAACACGTATTTTCCTGTTAAACAATAGGTTTTAAATGGGATTCATGTGTTCAGCACCAAAAGGCTAGCATAGACCCCAGCAAAACGTGTGGACTTACAGTAGGACTTAGGAAGTCTATACATCGAAGTGTAAATTCTCGAGACTTAAACCGATTTAAACTTTCCAGTCGTGGATTAGGAACGGCCTCCACACCCCAGAGCCAAAAGCCCTTTGTTAAACCCTTTTTTCTCCCTCACAGTGCAAACCTTTTCAAATGGAAATGCAGAAAACAAAAAGGTCTTAGAAAGTGCAACCCTGGCGTTTTACTTGACTGTGCTCGCTGCTTGTGCTGACACAATGACAAGAATGAGAATGATCTCACCTGCAGCTTTTGGTGTGATAAGGAACTGATCCAGGGCATTCACATTCACCTCACGTATGTAGACCTGATTAAGTTAGCAAAAAGCATGAAATCAAACATTACATGAAGGTAATGCCTATTTTTGTTGGTGTAAAGTGCACCAAATGCAGTGAATTATTGAAAAGTAGTGGTGCACTTGCTTCATTAATCAAGTGTGCCTCTGTATGCATACATGTGTGCACACATGCCCATGGCATGAAACTCTTGGATGTTGGACGAGTCAGAAAAGCTGTGATATTTTTAAGTTGAACTCCCATTCTATCGCTAACTCTATTTCTCTACTACTCTATTTGCAAGTGTCAAAGATATAATAACAGAAATTGAATTGAAATAAAACACAAAAACCTCTCTCTCTCTCTCTCTTATCAGGACCGTATTTACTGGACAGACAGGGAGAGGGGGACCGTCTACGCGGCCAACAGGCTGACTGGCCAGGATGTCCAAACGCTGGCTGAACACCTCAATGACCCCCTTGACATTGTCATCTTCCACCAGCTCCGCCAGCCGCAAGGTAGCTGTGACTCTGTGTGTGTGTGTGTGTGTGTGTGTGTGTGTGTGTATTCCTGCAAGCGAGAGCTAGAGAGAGCGAGATGTGTTTTGTCATATTTTAATCATAATTCTATTTCCTTGATAATAAGAAATAAATATGCATAACAAACAGAACAGGAACAGAACAAGCAGAACAAAACGCGGTGTTGGTGGGTGTGCGGTGCTACTAATCTTTCATGCACATTTCCTTTTTGATCGTATTCATAAGGAGCTGTACAGGTTTAACCCAGCCTTGTGTCAATGAACATGAATAAATAAATGATGTGGTAGAGATGCAGTATCAAAGCATTTGGGGCACGTAGTCAGCCTGATACGCGTGTCTGTGACTGACTCCCTCGCTGTTTCTCTGGGTGCCTTTCGCCTTTTCTTGCACATTTCTCAACATGTACTGTAGGTATGTAGAAAGACTCAAGATCGATCGATAATTCTTTTTTGAAAATGTAACATTAAATATGGCAATCATTTCTCTGTATATTGAAGTTATTTGCCATATCTGCCCTGTTCAAGTTTTGTTTATGCAGCCTGCAAGCCATACAGAAATGTGATTTAAATACGTAGATTAATCGTTAATTGCAATTATTTGTATGACAATTAATTCAAGTACAATGTCATAATCCTGACAGCGCTACCTTTGTTAAAGATTCTGATTGGGTTTGGTCTTTCGATGAACCTGTGTTCTGGAGTAAAGGCTCCCAGCAAGCATTGGCACTGATGTGTGCTCTGTGAGCCATTTGCTTTGTTCTGTGTTATAGTATTACTTGCGGTCGTTCAGCGGGAAATAAATCCATGGCAGGGGGGGCGATCGATAACTCAATAAGCTATTACTACTACTCTCTCCATCCCTCCATCCCTCTCCCTCTCTTTTACTCTCTCACCCTCTGTTTGTGTGTGCTCACATGTACGTTTGTTCCTCTATTGCATTTACTGGCTTATTACTTATTGATTTATTATCGCCGTCGGTGACTGCTGTTGCTACCCTAGCAACCATGGGACCTTCTTGAGGTACAAATAATGGCTTATAAAAAACGATCGAATCATGTGGATTTCGGGGTCCACATGGGAACGGCGTGGCTCCAGTGTGGATGGGACTTCATGTGGTCTGTCTGTGAATTCAGTCTTCTATGGTGTCATTTATGTCAGTGGTTCTCAATCTTCTTAATTTCAAGGACCCCCATAACTCTTGAGAGTACACAAATGGAACCAAATTGACCCTTAAGGGTCGATTCGTGTACTCACAGAGTTAGAGACTTGTGATGGTCCAATTTAGAACCCGCTCAAGGAATCCTGAGGGTCTCTACTTTGAGAACCACTGCTCTATGACATCTTTGACAAATGACTTCAAATGTAGGCAAGGTTTCAGCCTGATCCGAGCCTCATTGTCTTCCATTATAAAATTAAAGTTAAATATTTCAATGTCAATACAGAATCTCATTACTCGTATGTGATTATGTTGTGATTCTGGCATTCATGACAATGACGTATTCACCAAATATACTACAATACAATATGTATTGGGCGCGCACCAATTCTTGAGTTTCCAACATCACTTTCTCAGGACAGAAAAGCAGCTTATTGAGGAAGTTTAGCAAAAGATGTAACAGGGTCAGTTGAAAAACAGGGTTAACATAACTTCATTCAGTTTAACTCTGGATGGAGTATTGCCAATGAAAAAGGACAGAGCAATCATGTTAATAACTCATGAGTCTACCAGTTCAAACCCTTAACATGTCATTGAAAAGGGGATGTGGATCTTACTGCTTGACATGTCATCCATCAAGAAGAGTGAGAGCCTTCTGGGGGAGAGATTTATAACCTGTATGTGGGTCACCTACAGTGATCAGCACTCACTGATTCATCACATAGTATATACAGTAGCTACAGTACGTTCCTTCCTTCTATCAGCTGACCTAAACGTATGCACTGTCCATGGTGCTGAAGTCTCTCTCCACTTTGCTGTTCCCCTTGATGGCTGCACAGTCAAATCCCAATGGTAATTGAACTCCTAAGAGTGTACAAATTGTACATTTGTGCGTTTGTAACACATTAAGAATAAGGATTTCACTGTTTGGAGGTGCACCACAAAACTGAACCACTAAACAGAGTAGAGAGTATTTACAAGTTGACATCCCGCCACATTACTGTGTCGGGATGTAAACTTGTAAATACTCTGAAATGTAAATACTCTAACGTGCCTAATTTATGCCCCGTCATACTACGAAAATTGCTGATTTATAAGCTATTTTCAAAGTATGACGCTATCGTATGACAAATAGTATAAATGGCTTAATAATTTGTATGTCACTCTCTCTTTGTACATCCCCCAGGCCCAGACAGCTGTAACCTGGGCAATGAAGCCAACGGAGGCTGTGACTACCTGTGTCTCAAGGCTCCACAGATCACTGAACATTCCCCCAAATACACGTGCGCCTGCCCCGACGGCCAGGACCTGGGCCCTGATATGAGAGGCTGTGTACCAGGTGAATGGAGAGTCCATTAGATTAGTCTACTAATCAATACCACCCGAAGGGCTCTGCTCGACAGAGTGTTTACTGGGTGGATAATCTCTCATAATTTCTGCTCGCCTCAGGGAAGGGCTTGACGGCTGTGTGAGTGTGTTTAGTTGCAGTTGTGTAATTGATATACGGTACACTGCTTTCACTGTTGGTTAGGACCTAATTGATCAGATGTATTGCTTCCGTGTGATACTGAAAGGCGTTTCAATTTAGCAATGTTTTAATGCAACATTTCTCATCATGAAGCACAAATTCAGGTAAGTGTGTGTCATATTATGTAAGACATATGCTTTTTACACCATAGAAGTTTACCCACTGAACTCACAGTATAACTGTGTTCTGTGAATTCCTTAGAGCTATAAGTGATATTTATTGGCCAAGTATAAAAAGTTTTTTGTTAAAAAGGTAAGGCTCTATATTTTGCAGTGGAGGTCTGGCCTTCTCTCCAGCTCTGTAATAAACATAAAACTATATATATATATATAAGAAAGAAAAGAACCTTCCCACTGCTTCTCTTTGGAAGGAACCGCACACTCTAAATGACGATGGACTCAGACTCAGTTAATGCTTAATTTTTTAAGCTTTATTAGCACGACGCGTTTCGCCATTGTTGGCTTCATCAGGTGCTATATGTTTCCGGCCTGACCATGGATCCCCACGGAGAAAAAAAAAGAAAGAAAGAAAGAGAGACAATATTTGAAAAAGTCAGGGAGAATATATATATATATCTATATATATTCAACTTTGTCTGCTAATTTTTATGTTTCATTACCTCTAATTGCACTTATTTATCCTGTCCGAGTTATCTCTCCTGATTGGCTAAAATTGGTATCTCAACCTGAAAGTGTATTTTCTGTTTACTAAAGACCCGGAGAGTCAGGGAGACCGCTGTTATTGAACAAAATAACCTATAGCAATGATTGCTGTCAGAATATAGAGCCATTAAACATTTATTTTAACTAAACAATATCAATCACACCCCCTTTAAGCTACATTGTGTTACACTATAAAGTTCATTATTACTTTTCCTTCCAGGGGTGCCAAGAAATGACACTATGATGCCTTCGTCTCCCACCGTCTCAGCAGCTGTTACCA
>NC_137611.1:21656857-21684357 GCF_963280865.1 Gymnoscopelus braueri | reverse complement strand
GCTAATGCTACACAACAATAGTTACCATACTGACATATCGTTGCTGTCAGGAAGAAACCTTGTATCTCCATAGGCATATTTCAAATTTGTATGTTTTTTTTGTAAATGAATGCCTTCCTCCATTGTACAAGAGCATGTAGATCTGCTATATTCACTCTTTTAGTGTGTGTGGATTTTATAAATGTTGAACCAATGAAAAGTATTAACAAGAGCTTATGACGGAATAATAACTACACTGAATACAACGTTTTTTTTTTCAAAAGTAAGGTTTCCACCCGACAGCAACGATATTGTGCTGCATTATCACTAGAGCCACCTCGCTGAAAGAGTCCAGTCATGTTAAGAAGGGCCAGCATACAGGTGCCCCACACAGGTGAACACAGTGTACTGTATATAAGGTGACAAAGATGACAGACGACATAATGAAAGAACACAGAGAGAGCGCTACGTTACAAACTATAAGCCCCAGTGTACACGGTGCACCTCTTTCTAAACTGCTGTAGCAGTGCCAGAGCCGTATATTAGAGAGTTATGCCACTGAGGGGGCAGAAAACAGCGCCGGTCACGTGGTTCATGTAACTGGAAATAGTGAGTGACAAGGAGCCATAGACTCCAATGCATTCCGTAAACTTCCGGTTTAGGGCTTTGTCACTATTCGCCATTAGAAGGCTATGTAGAAGACCTGGCCTGAAGAAGTGGACGCGAGTGTCAGAACTCTCTCTCTCTCTATGGGTCTGAGAAGCACTAAACAGACACATGTGCACTGACCACAGCTGATGTTGCTGTGCGACCGCAAAGCTAAATGTAAGAATGGAAGCTAAATGCATCGGAAAACCTGCTAAGCTCGCTACTATATGCGCGTTGTTGGGTGTGTGCTACTGTGCTACTGTGTGATCAAAGTGCTAACGAAGCCAGCGCAGTAAAGAGAGGTCAGTTTCGATCCATTCTCCTCGACCTGTCCTGCCAAACACTACCCTCAACGTAAGCCCCCACGCTTAGCCCCTAGTGACCCAAACACACAACCCCCATCAGCATGCCTGCTGATCTCCTATGTATGCCTGTCATTTCATGCCATGGACTTGTTCTGCATCGTTTAACGCTGACAACCATCCCCCCCCTCCCACCCCCACCCACCCTCCCTTCCCCCCCTGCTGTGTGTTAAACGCATGCAGTTCCTATCGTTGCCACAGTGGTGTTCGGCCTCCTGTGCTCCGCCCTCTACCTGGTGTGGCGGAACTGGCGGAGCCACTCCACCAAGAGCATGAACTTCGACAACCCTGTGTACCGCAAGACCACGGGCGAGGGCGAGGAGGACGAGATCCACATCGGCCGGACAGAGGGCGCGGGCCACCACCACGGGCACCACCATGCGCACCACCACCCGTACCCGCCAGCCGTGGGCGTCGTGGGCGGCGGCGGGGGCACGTGCCCGCAGTTCATCGCCCTGCCCCTGGGGGCCGGCATGCCCGACCCGGGAACTCACTGGTACACGGAGCAGCCCATGCTGTCCGCCGCAAAGTGACCTGACCCCACCCCCATGGAGGGGGGGAAAAAAAGATAGGAAAGGGGGAAAAAAAGGTGGGAGGGCATGGCTAGCCGCTCAGGCAAATCGCACATGCGAGGTCGTCAGGGATGGCTCTCGCTGAGTTTGTTTCAAGGGAAGAACAACATATCATCCTCACCCTCATCCAACATCCTGTCATTCATGTCCGTATGCTGTTTGTAAATTACACTTTTTATAACACCACAAATGGCAGTGCTGCTATTTCGATCATTGCTCTTTATCAAAATAGTTTGCCGCTGCTGGAATGAGAGATCTGTTTTCTACTCCTGTTAATACAGGAAATTGATTAAAACTGGGCCTGTTATTCCAAAATTAACCTTCAAAGCACTTGATTTCGATTTTTTATTAAGCGGCCATGTTTTAATGTTTCCCCGACATTGACTCGAACTTGAGTTAAAAAGTAGGTTCTCTTTCTATGTCCTCTTCTGTATCCATAGCTTTGAATGAGGTGTGTATTACCTGTGCTCTGATTATGTTATGACAGGGAGGGAGTGTCGAGAGTCCTTTTTGTCCTTGACTGACACAGAGCTCAAGGAACACTGTTTAGAAACAAGGAGGTCTGATTAACAGGGGCAACACCTTCCTCGACAGGACAATCTGTACAGATTCATATTAGAGTTTATCAGTCACACACCTCACCATCACTGAAGATGTCGTTTGTACTTGTGTTATTCCGCATGGACTTTGTTTTTACCATTATTGTTTTCCCAGGTTAAATTGAACTGAGATAATTTAACCCAGGAAATGTTAGCATGTACGCTTTGGCTTTCTCTTATGGGAAAGCCTTTGGGAGTGGGTCGAAGAAGCTTTTGGAGTGTAGTCGTTTGTTTATTTGACCTCAGTCACCCCAGAATGCTTGAAGAGTTGAGGGTTTGCTGAAGATGGAAGCTTATTGAAGGTTTGCAGGAGGTAGTTCTTCTATAAGTAGACAGGACTGTGTGAGAGATAAGTGTGCCAGGCGCTTGGTAAAGGAGGGAGCAGATATATTATATAAGATAAAATCAGCAATAGGCTGTGTGGCCGTTTTTGAATGGAATCATCCTCAACTTTCAGGGATTTAGTTGTGACATGGTTTTGGGTCAATGTGGCCGCTGGCTATGCGGTTGTTAAAGACTCAGTTGTGTTGTACATTTTTCTGTTCACCACACACAGCACTGCACTATTCTTTGCCACTCCCCCCCCCCCCCCCCCACACACACACACACACACACACACACACACACACACACACACACACACACACAAACACGCAACTCAACATGCTGTTCTCAAAGGAACAGGCAGACGATTATGCGCTTGCCCTCAGACAACACAAACAGCATGAATAACGGCTCACCCGTTGACAATACAGACTCAGCGTTTCAGGCAAGACACGCACACACATACACATGCATGCACACACACACACACACACACAAACAAAAACAAGCAGGGATCCGTTAGCCCGCTGTCCTTCCTCCCGAGGCTGGCTGACGTCTTTGAGCAGACGTTTTTTGGACACCGCCACTTAGGAGCGCGCGGCAGGGGGGGGACGGGGTTTGTCGCGGTGATGTTAGTGGCAGCAGACGGACAACAGATTGTGCCATAGTGAGGTTAACATCAGGCAGGATCTGGCTGTCAGTGAACATGATGCTTCTGTCCTGCACCATGAACAAACACTGCTCTACTATACTGTAGCTGCTCCTCCTGCAGATGGCATAAGATGAGATTTCACAGGTAGAGACACATTGTGCTTGTAGTGTGTGTGTGTGTGTGTGTGTGTGTGTGTGTGTGTGTGTGTGTGCGTGTGCGTGTGCTCATTATCATGCATGTGATACGTTCATCCCACAGCCATATTTGAACTGTTTCGTATGCTCTTTGTTGCACAACCCTCTATGAATGCCTTCTGTATCGTTGTGTGCTGCATGAAAGAATTACCGTGCGAATGTGTGTGTCGTATCAGTTGTGTGGTTGTATTGGTGTGTGCGTGTGCGTGTGCGTGTGCGTGTGCGTGCTTGTGCTGGTGCGCGTGTGTGTGTGTGTGTGTGTGTGTGTGTGTATGTATGTGTAGCCTACGTGCGCGCGTGTGAGAGCGACTGAATGCACTAGTGCGCGTGACACTGGGGAAGCTGCGAGGGTCCCTTTTTGAATCATTGATTTGTAAATAAGTTTTCATATTGCAGAGGTTTTTTGATAATGTATTATACAATTCTGTAAAAGACGAGATGTACATAAGATTTTAGATAACTGAAAGTGTGGACAGTTGTATTAATTTATTTGTATGACAGAGGGCACTGTGTTCCCTGACTGTAAAGAGTATGAATTTCCCCACCCAAGTGGTTTTGTCTTGTTTCTTGCTGTGCGTCATTTGACACCTCTTGATTTCTTTGTAACTTCACGTCTCCTTCAAAAGAAAAAAGAAAAAAACAACTTCATTCTCATCTTTACAAAGCTTCTCCACCTCAAGCCTAATTTACGCTCCGTCGTACGACGGTGTGGTCTATCGAAAACAGCCGACACACAAGCTAACAACGCGTCGCAGATGCGCCGCTTTGTGAGCCAGCTATTTTCGCCGTAAGGCACCGTAATGTGACAAAGTATAAATCAGGCCTTCAGTGTTAATGACACAACTTATCATTATTTGTTTGTGCCTTTTTCTTTATTTTGTTCATTTTTATTTCATCAAAGATGTGTTCGCCACAAGAACGACAGGGAGATTTTACAGGACAACTATACTGTATGTACAGTACGTGCAAATATTATTTGTATATCAATTATGGCAAACCGGTTCCACTTTTTGATTTTCTGTAACAAAGTTGTTCTTTTGAATATCTCTATATATTGATATAAAATTTGACTGAAAAATGTTCCTCGGTCAGCGTGTATTTGTGTTTTTCTCTTCTTTTATTCATATTGTGTCCTTGCACTGTCACACTACAGTAAACCATGTGCTATGCGCTTAATGACAAGATCTACAGTAATGGAGAGTGAAGCTCTTTTAATCACAATAACAGCATGTGTGGTCGGTTGGTGGTCTTCATCTCTGGAACTGTGTTATACACACACACACACATGCACGCACACGCACACGCACACACAAAGGGATGACATATAGTGCAAGTGGTTCGGCATAGATTCCAGATAAGCCCCCTGTCCATTATCATTATTAAATAAAATAAAAATGACCCCGCTTCTTTTAACATGGTCCATTAGGATATTACTTGACATGTATATTTTATGAACACAATGGTGCACATGTGTCCCCGGGCCAGACATGGGCGCAGATGCACACCTTAATTCACAGAGGTGTGAAAGCCAGGAAGGAAGGGTTGGGGGGGGGGGGGGTGGAATACATCCACATTATACCTGTGTAATGATATCAGACACTGGACTCTGCATAAATAAATGTTTTCAAAATATACCTGTAACTTTTGCCTATCAACCATTTTTGTTAATGGCATAGCTTTACCTTTTCATAGTGCTTCTGACCGTTCAAAGCGCTTAACGACGTACATCGCATTCACCCATTCACATACACGGTTATATATTGCACGTTTATCCGATAGCTACACATTCACACACTGACGGCGGAGGAAGCCATGCAAGCCAAGTCGAGGAGCCAAGTGATAAGGGTCTTTGCTCCAAGACACTTTGACACGCATGCCGGAACGAGCCGGGGATCGAACCGGGAACCTTCCACATGGCCGCTCTGCATCCTGAACCAATGCCACCACTGCCTGTATAAAACATTAGAGATATACAGTACGGTGTTTGACCTCACGCCTGTGAGTATTTCTAACTGATTCTTACTGCTGTGTGCTAGTCACTGCAATACTATGTATGCTTTTTAGGTCGTGGTTGTTTTGAAGACATTGAGGGATTGATATGAACATACGGAAGTCATTCCATCTCTCTTATCTCTTAATTTTTCTCATCTCTACTCTCTTTCCCTCTCTCTCTGTTGGAGTGACTGTGATTTTGCTTGAGGTCATTGGGACAGTCGTGCTTACATTAACGACGGTTTTGAGTGCTGAAAATAAAAGATCTTTAAGCTCACAACGCGCCACGATGCAATGCGTTGTGAGCTTATAGATTGGCTATTTTCGGCATGCAACACCGTCATACAACAAAGCCTAAATCAGGCTTTAGTCTGCTTGATCCTCGGGGGAAATGAGACAGCTTTGTTCCAAAAGAGAAATTCTCCAGTCCCCCGCCCCAATCCCCATTTGATCTTATTTCGCACACGTCGGCTCACACCATTAAAAGCCTGGGGCCTTGTTGCATTTCCCTTGAGAATCCAGGAGCAACAACAGCTACTCAAACTCCTCATGGCTTATTATGGAGGACTGGGCCCTTTATCCGGCTGCCACACACTTAAAACGCTGGTTAGTGTGATTGCTGTGGCATCAATACAATTCGCTGGGCTCATGTCTGCATTGTTTGTCACACTACAAAGGGATTTGGATTTAATCTCTCTGGTAGCACTCAACCCAAAATTCCAGATTCAAGTGTGCTTTGTTTTCAGATGGGGTTGTTGTGATTTGGCTGACTGGATTGACCGTGGTTTGGGGAACCAGCTCCATCTCCTGGTCATTCCTGTTGTTGCAGCATTTCTTTTTTTTTTGGCGGGGATGCTGAGCCATCAATAATGTCTCCAGAGAGCGTGTTACTGCTGGTATGATGTTAGACCATGTGAAGGAAAAGTTGAACAATACAGTTATTTATATGTTTTTGACATTTTATTAGAAATAAGCAGTTCATACATCAACGTAATTAATATAGACTGAAACCCACATGCTGAGTTATTGTTTTTTATGGTTGACAGTCACGTTTCCAGCATACCCTTCATGTGTTTTGCATACAGCATGTGTTGGGAACTTTCTTTTGCATTCCTTCATGTGGGTTGCAAGCATATCCAGCCATATACAGTCAAATTCATAGGAATGCAAATTGGTAGTCTGCATTGTTCCCCTTAACCACTTAAACCCAATATACTTCATTGTCAGTGGTCTATACTTGGTCCGCACGTCTTTTCTCTACACCAAAAATCTCTTTGCCGAAAATAGCCGATCTAGGGACACCAGGTTGAAAGTGGTTAATTGAAAGGCACAAGGTACAGTGTGAATACCAAGATAGACATAAAAGAACTAGATACGTAGCTGTGTGTGTGTGTGTGTGTGTGTGTGTGTGTGTGTGTGTGTGTGTGTGTGTGTGTGTGTGTGTGTGTGTGTGTGTGTGTGTGTGTGTGTGTGTGTGTGTGTGTGTGTGTGTGTGTGTCCGCATAATGTCAATGTGTACAGTAACTATTACAACCAAGGCATTGCTTATGTATATTTCCATTGCAGCTTTGTCGCTAATTGCGTTACGTGTAAATACGGTGTCGGACATAAATATTGATAGGCTATTGATACTACAGGTGTCCACTCGCTCATACCAGTAATCACATACACGCTAAGGCACTGCAAAACACTGTCACATCGCTCATGGAACACTGCCGGTCCTGTAATATGAAGCAATCCAGAGTTCCATCGGATCAGCCGCTGCTGATGCAAAAACGATTCCACTTTCTGCCCACAGAGATCTGTGCCAGTCTGGAAGATGAAAGTCACAAATTGCACACAGCAGCATGGCTAGTGTCCACAGCGAATACTATTGAAAGGAATCTTCGACTGGCGGTGGAGATGAAGCGAGAGGTATCTCTGTCAGCATCTGTTCTGTTGAAGTGTATTGTACTGTATGTAGGTTACTATACGCATGTATGTTTCAGAGTCTCTGAAGAAGTTCTAAAGAAGTCATGAGCTGCGAGGTCCACTCCTAGACTCGTCTAGCTTTGGCGTGGGCCTGCAGCAGGGCTGCTGCGTCAGCATGGGAGCCCTGGAGGGCTGCAGAGAGGGCGGTTCGACCACGCTGCAGGAAAGATACAGAGAAGAGAAAAACAAAAAATAAAGAGAGGGATTAAGATTACTTCAAGTTTTTACTGTGTGTGTGAGAACACAGTTGAATTAAACCATACCAAGATATTATCAGAATCAGTTTTATTTGTCACATCACAAGTTTGCAGGTGTGAAGTAGTCGGTGGAAATACGATAAGAGATACTACAGCATGATGAAGCGATGAGCATAAAAGAGAACTTATTTTTTACACCTGTAAAACTGATTTTGATTCTGAAAATACCTTTATGGTAAGAAATATTGTCACACGGAAGCTGTCATGATCTTCTTAGTCAATTCATAATTGAAAAAGTGCACAACAAAGGTTCCATGTAAGACGGATGAAAGTTAGTGGGAGGTCACATTTGCCATGTACTGTACATGTATCGTTCAAGTGAGTTAAGGTCTGATTTAATTAGGCTTTAGTTGAATTCACAAGGGTTTACAGCAAGATAAAGTCAAGGTGAATGTCGTGGTAGAGTGGAAGAGTTTTTTTTTGTACAGTGGATTAATATTAGTTTAATATCAAGGTAAGAGACCTGTCACACTGTAGTTTTCTTTTTCATTCTGCTTTATAGAAGAGACAAATGTAGAATATTTGCATCCTCTTTTCAATTCCATTGGCTGCCTCCCCTCCAGGCGGTGAGATAAGGCAGTGTTAGCGGATTAGCTCTTATCAGCCCGGTGAGATTTGCTCTATTCTAGCCCTGATTAATCCATGGAGAGTCTTTACTCTATCGCTTCCACACGTTCCCCAGTCCCCCCACTCTGTAACTCAAGGAATCGAGGCTTTCAGAGTCGTAAGCCGCTCTTTCCACACAAAGGCTAATTCTGTATGCATAAAAGTAGAGTTGACATTCAATGTAACTCAATTATTTAAGCCCTATATGCTTTGTCATACGGCAAATAGTGAAAACGGCCAATCTACAAACTCACAATAAGTTGCTGGTTAGGTTGCAGACTGGCTTTTTTCTTTTTACTATTTTAGAAAAAAATTATATAATTGTTTTACGTTTTAGAACATTTTCACCTACACCAGGTTAACAGTGCTTAAAGAAGTACCGTAGTTCACCCAAAAAAATACTTATTTTCTATCAGTTACACACAGTCATTGAATTTGTGGAGATTTTTCAAATTTTTATCGCATTCCTAAGCCAATAATTTGATAACCGGCGGTCTCTCCGGTAGGAGACACAAAGAGCCTCCTTTGCGTCTCCGACCGGATACATTAGCATCTTTATTATTATCATCAAATTATTGGCTCAGGAACGTGACAAAAACTAAAACTCTCCATGAATTCAATGCTTCATGGGGTGTGTAATTGATAGGAAATAAGTAATTTTTTGGGTGAACTACTCCTTTAACATACTTAGTGGCATTAACTTTACATTGACTACAGCGACACTAACTGTGAATCTGTCTTTCCTGCACTTGGAGTGTTGTGTCAACCAAGTGGCTTTAGTCCGATCTGGACTCATCCAAGGAATGAGGCAGTGAGAAGACGTTGGTAAGAGATTGATGTCTGTTGGTGTCATACAGTACGACTTTGCCCGGTGGTGATTGTTTGCACGTGTTCGCGTGACTCTCTCTGAGTCTGACCTTGTCGGTGAGGTTGAGGTCACAGTGGCACCTCTCCAGCAGGAGGCGTGCGATGTGCGTGTGTCCCTTCTCGCAGGCTGACATCAGGGCAGTGACTCCCTGGCCGTCCTGTACGTTGGCGTCGGCCCCGCAGCTCAGCAGCAGGCGAACCATCACCACGCGTCCGTGTTTCACGGACAGCTGCAGAGCCGACTGACCTGTCTGGTGAGAGGAGGACACGGCGGAGAGAAGAAACAACGATTAGACCGGTGGTTTCCCAGCCTTATCTGGATCAGGGCCCACTTGAAAATCTCAAAAGCGTTCGCGGCGCACCCATCTGAGCACTTGGGTGATGCAACAAAAAATTAATCAAAAAAACATCTTTAGCATCCGCCATCCCCATTTGTTAAATGTGAAAAATTCACCTTTCCTGGTGGTGGGAATTACCTGTCTGGAGCGGATGTTAACGTCTGCCAGGTCCATGAGCCTGCGGACCACCTCCATGTCACCAGGACCTTCGGGGGCCGTCAGTGAGGCCAGCATCACCGCTGTGTAGCCTGCCTTGTTCTGGAGGTCCACCTCACTCACACCTGTTGTATAGAGAAACCAACTGAACTCACTATATACCTTTCCATAAAGTCAGTTTTAGAAAAATGATAGATACTTGTGTTGTGCCCCTTTTAATTGTTGGGGTGTTTGCTACAATACATTTCAACATACGTATATGGCAGCCACTGGCAGCCACTGATCCTTTCAGTCAGTGGATACAGCTGAATCGACCAATATTGGAAATGGGCAATAGAATTGGACTGACAATATAATCACTGTCGTTATAGCTACAATCCTTACGTTTCATGTCCTCTCCCGACAGAGAGGTAATGGCACCTGTAACACCCGGGATTCAAAACCTGGTCTACCGTCTCCCGCATGTGAAACCAAATTTATTTTACTGCTCCATCGAGAGGGAATTCATCCTGGGATTACATTTTTTTCCCTCTGCATTTAACCCATCTTACCGATTAGGCTCAGTGGCTGCCATTAATGTGGCACCCGAAGCAGTTAGGGGTTAAGTTGCTTGGGGGTCGAACTGGTGACCTTCCGATTCCCAGAGGGCCTCTCTACCCACTCACCTACTGTATGGCCGCCCCATAATTAAGATATATTAGATGGCAGAGCGGAGGGAGACAGGAAAGATGACCCATTGCAGTAAAAGATTGTCCGTTCAAAAAGCACACCTATTCAAACACAGATTCAGAATCTTCACATCGTTTACACGTATATCAATCACCCTAAAAGTCTGAACTGATATGGCCGTGTAAGTATGAAAATGTAGCATAAATAAGTCTGTTTAGACCTCCATTATGTCAGAGCAGAGGGGATTATACAGTGCAGCTGATCGTGTAAAGTCCTTCATACGTTTGTGCAGTAACGTTACTAGATCAATCCCTCACTTCCCTTGTCATGCAACGCGTTGTGAGCTTTTAGATCAGATTTGGGTTTTTTTACGAATATATAGGGCTTTTGTGTTAAAGTTATGTAAGTAGGCTTGGGAACCAACAGCTTCCGAGCCATGTGGCCCATAGAGCAGGAGCCTATCTCCGGTTTTTGTAGCGTGAGGCAGCTTGACGTGCAAGTACACCCCCTGGACATGACGCTAGTAAGTCACAGGGACTTACCCATGCTTGCCAAGCAAGGAGGCATTGGCTAAAAACATGTTATAGTCTTTGGTGTGACCTGGCTGGGGAATTGAACCGTGACCTCCCAGTCTCAGGGCGGACACTGTAACCACGAGGACACTGAGCTTGTAACATGTAATGTAATGTAACCACAACAATAGTCTCCCTCTCAACCACTGAGATGCCAGGCGCTCTCTCTGCACGCTAGCTGTAAAACAAGACGAAACCCTTTTGTTACATTTTAGTACTATTCTTGTTCTGAAACAATAGAGAGAGCAGCTGTTCATGTGTTCATGTTTTAAAGTTTCAAACCGATTAAGTGTATTGATAAAAAGTTTACATTTACTGAGCTCACATGTGCATTATTATGTTTTCATATTATTTTGTAATTGTATGTGATTCAACTGTTGGTGGAGCAAATCCGCCATCATTTGTTGGGTAAAGTGTTAATTAAATATATTAATTCAAAGCATTTTGAGCTGAGAAAGTGTTAAAATCCTTGGCAAAACTTTGAAGCCGGATTTCTAAGGCCTCTAATTTAAAGAAAGTCATAAGCTGTTTCAAACCTTTTGGATAAATCTAAGCAAGTGATACTTCAATTTGGGCAACGATCCTCTACTTTCATATAAAATGAAAAACAAAAATGCTAAAATGTTGGATGACCATCTAGTTACTGTTCGGTCACTTAAAAACACACCAAAATTAAGTTGACACAGGTGAGCCAGATTCTAACCCATGACATTTCAATTAGTATGTCTGTGTATATAGTGCTATGTAAATGTTTGTGCCACTGAGATGTCATCAGGTCAGAGTATTATATATATCATCTCTATAGTTGACGTTGTTTGTTTGTCTGTCTGTCTTTTAATCACGCCCACACCCCAGGTCGAGTTGGGCTGAGTTATGATCCAGGGAAAGTCATGGGCAGCTTTTAAAAATATATACATTCTTTAATATTGAACTTTTTAAACTTAAATTTGGCACTTGAAGTCGATGCACAGGCACCTTCGGCTGAAACTTTGCCAAAATACGGACATGCCTGACATCATAGACTGGCCTTTACTGTAGCTACTTTGTGCCTATTTCGCCCGCGCAATAACCCGGACAACGCTGGTTACCCCGGCTAGTATTTGGGTACAAGTTGTACAGTGATTCTCAATACATTTCTAGGACCCCTATAACTGAAAACCCCTATAACTGAAAACCAAATGAAACCAAATGGACCCTTACGGGTCCATTTGGTTTCATTTGTACGCTCTCAGAGTTACAGACCTGTAAGGCTCTAGTTCTTTCCTAACTATCAAAACATTTGCTGGGGACCCCCTGGAACCCTCCTCAAGAACCCCTGACCCCACTCATCAAGAGCCAGTGTTTTATAGATGAGTAGTACCTGTGTCCAGCAGCAGGCTGACAATGCTGTAGTTACAGAGGGACACGCTGTAGTGCAGCGCCGTGTTGCCGTTGTCATCGGCCAGGTTGACCAGGAAGGCCAGCAGAGAAGGTGTGGTGTTCTTCACCTCCTTCAGGTGCACCGCCACCCTGTTGGCCACTGAGCTCTCCTCAGCTGCCACGCTGAACCAGCCCTGGAAAAGCACCACCAACGCCTTTCTCTGGAAGACACAGACGCAGAGAGACAGAGAGCAGCTTAGGACACTGTTTCTATTATGTCTTAAGTGTTTCTATGTTCAAGCGGACCATTTACGGGTCTCCAACTCTCAGAGTGTACAAATGAAGTCCAACTTCAGGAGCACTTCTACAGGGGAATCAAGATGGAGGTTCAGTACCATGTCGTCGTTGGGGTTGTCCATGTTGTCCATGTGGTCTTTGAGAAACTGACAGGCAGACACAAACTCCCCGTTCACACTCTCCCTACAGAGTGGCAGACGGAAGAAAACAAAGCTTTAAAACAACATCAACCCATGTCGTTATATGTGAAAATTCTCAAAAATAGCCTAGGCCTAGGCTTAATATTATACACATTGTCACGATGATGGCTATTTTTTCATCTTATGACGTTTCAGGCTTAAGTGGTTAAGTAATTATGCTGGAGGACAGAGAATTTGCTACACATTAGGATACTAGGATCCCTTTCCAAATGGATGGTGAACAAATCACATCCTTGGCAGGCAGTTAATCCCCCACCCCCCCCCCAAGAACAATCATCAAAAACAACAGTTTGCAGCCTGTAGCAAACCCAGCAAAAAAACCAAAACGATCAAGATTTCACACTGCTCTCCTCACCGTCCCCCGGCGCTTGTTACAATGCCAGAGTCACTCTCCATCTGTTCCCCCGGGCCCGGTGTGTCCATCCTGGCTGCTTTCTCTTGAGCCCCAGCCTCTTCCATGGACACCGTGCCTCCATCTGTTTGTCCTGATTCAGTTTGGCCCTGGCTTGCGGGGCCCTTTCTCTCCGTACTTATCTTCTCTGGGTCCTCATACACATGGGTAACAGCCGTCGCCTCAGGCGGAACGACTTGTCCCTTCTGCTCCGGATGGTCTCGGATGATTGGCTTCAAAAAATCCTGCCCGTCCGGCTCTTTACTGGCGACTGGGGTTTCGCATCTGAAAACCAGGGCAGTAAATGAAAACCATCTGCCAGCCAAATACTGGTGAATTTTGGCAGTTGCTCGAGCCACTGGCCAGTAAAGAGAGAATGTGTCCATTAAAACATTTCTGATTGTCGGAGGAAATGACCTAGTAACATCTGGCATCTACTGTACAGTACTAGGCACTGAAGCTAGTTGATGAAATGTTTTGTTGTTTGACCTTAAAGTCATTAAAGAAATATTGCTCAATTTCCACTATTGGTACTGCAAAAACCTTGGTTTGCCCCAAGATGGGTATTGACGGGCAACTTTGTCCTTCTGTCTTAAGGTCATTTCAGAAGGGAAGGGTACTACAGTCAGCTGGAAAAACATAACTGCTCGGTGCATGACTGCAGTCCCAGCTTTCCATAAGGTGGCATAGCCGTTTCCTGTCCCAGTTCATTTTCCCATAGCTTCGTTTGATTGGCTCGACAGCTGATTTGAACCGTAAACTTATCTCACCACGTATTTCCAGTTTAAATCTGCTGCAGAGCTAATCAAACAAAGCTATGGGGAAATGAACCGGAACAGGAAACGGATATATGGCACCTTCTAAAAACCAGGGACTACAGTTATGCACAGAGCCTATTGATTAGAGGGGCGGCCATAGCTGAGTGGTTAGTGAGCCCGCCTAGGGAGCCAGAGGCCCTGGTTGCCCCAGGTACGATTCCAGGCCACGCTAGCATATGTGTCGATGAAATGAAATTTGTCCCTGAGCAAGACTTTTAACCCCTAATTGCTCACAGGCCCTCATTGGAAACAAGCCCGCAAGGACTTTCATGAACGTCCTGTTAAATTATCCTTATCCTCTATGTAGCTAACAGTAATGGAAGATGTACTCACATGTTTTACTTAAGTAAAAGTATCCATGCTGCAATGTAGATAATACACTTTTACAAGTAGAAGTCCCGTAATCAAAATGT
Source organism: Gymnoscopelus braueri (assembly GCF_963280865.1). NCBI lineage: Eukaryota > Metazoa > Chordata > Actinopteri > Myctophiformes > Myctophidae > Gymnoscopelus > Gymnoscopelus braueri. The sequence continues at coordinate 21,670,121 of NC_137611.1, read as the reverse complement.
TCTTGAGTAAAAGTACAAAAGTATCGGCATCAAAATATACTTAAAGTATACCAAAAGTAAAGTACTCATTATGTAGAATTCCCTATTTCACAAGCTCAAAATGTATAAGATTTTTTTTGAAAATAGCCGATCTACAAGCTCACAATGCTTGTAGATCTGCTATTTTCAAACAGCCTAAATATATACGGCTGAAGTGGTTAGTGTGTTTTGTAATAATAAGCAAAATCTACAAAGTAACTAGTAACTAAAGTTTTCATATAATTGTATAATAATGAGTAAAAGTGCAATATTTTCCTCTGAGATGTAGTGGGGTAGAAGTAAAAGTATTGAAATTGTAAATACTGAAGAAAGTAAAAATACCTAAAAATTGTACTTAAGTACAGTAAGCTACTTGAGTTCTGTCTCAAAATCAGAAATGGCATCAAAGAACAAAAACTATGAGATATGAGAAGGCCTAGTGATGAACTGCCAGTGGCTGCCTCATTGACAATGAATAGGAAACTACATCTGTTGACTCTTAGAATATTTCTGTGACGGATGCATTATATTACACAAGATAATTATATATGTTCTTCTTAGGCAGAAAATATTCCCTTAGCTCCAGAAAAGGCATCCTGGGGATTGTAGCATTGTCACAAATGGGGGGCCGGATGAAACTCTTTAGGCTCTATGGGAAACAAATGATTTATGCATGGGAATAACACATTTGAAAACTAGAATGCAGTGTTAATCCCCTTTAACTGGAGAACACGAGAGGGAGAGGCATGCCTCATCACTCACACTTTACAACTATCAAGATGCCTTTAAAAGTGCAAAACAAAACAACCCCATGGCTTCAGGAGCCACAAGCTGGCATTTAAGGTCAGCCAAGCCTTCAGTTCAACCAATGCCAGTGGTGGAAAGTATCTAAGTATATTTACTAAAGTACTGTATTTAAGTACAATTTTGAATACAGCGCTTTTACGTGTAACAGTATTTTTATATCGTGGTACTGCTACTTTTACATACAGTAAATAAAATAATCGGAGTACTTCTTCCACCACAGACCCCAATGCCCATAAATCTAGAATGGAGTGAAATGCATTTGGGAGACTTGTGCACTAACCCTTCATTATCACCAGCAAAGTGTAGGTTCTTTGACGTTCGGGCACTTCCGTCTCGCTTCATGATGGATCTGGGTGCTACTCGGAGGGAAAGAAAGACAAGGGGGCATGATGGAAGATTTCATGACAATAAAGCTTCAACCACATTAAGCCCTATATAGGCCTAATTTGTCGTAAAATAATTAGCAAAAATAGTTGATATATTATACAAGCATACAACGTGTTGCATTGTGACATGTTGAGCTTACAGTAGATCAGCTAGTTTAAAGTAATACTAGGTAACGTTTTCAACAAAACTAAAGTTAAATTGTATATCTTTTGCGAGTGGCAAAAGTTTCACAACACCCACTCCGTGAATTTCACCCCCGGAAGCCTTTTATTTATATATTTTCTATTGAACGTGTACGGGGGGGACTTTCCCGGGAAAATGACGTTCCTGGCCAACGTCATGACGTCGTGGCCGACGTCCTCAGGAACTACCGCAACGGTTTCCTGTTTGGCCAGGAACTACCGCGCTATTAACAAAAAGGAACCTCACGCTGATTTTAAGATAATGTAGGATTGGAAGATCGAAAAAGAACAGAAAAAGAAAGCACAGCTCATGGTAACTAATGCTCCACTGGCTAAGAGAAACGATCCGTAGATAGTATAAAACAATTAAAGGATCGCTTTTTGAAACGCTTCCGGCTTCCGGTGAAAACGAATGGAATTCTGGGTAATCGAGGACTAGGGAAATTGTATGCAGTGACGGTAGTGACCAGCAGAGGTTGCTAAAAATCGTTAGTTGTGATTTTGCATTGTACAACTTTAACTATTTTTGGAACATTTCTGGAATATCTTTGATTTCAATACAGCAATGCATTGAAGAAGAATTTGTACTTTGTCATCTGTATTTTTGAATACTTTTAAAGTAATTAAAAATGTATTTTAAAAGCATGAACATTTGGGCCCGTACAGTTGGCGTAACCGTCTGGGCACCTATAGGCTGGATTACATTGTCGTGGGTTCGCCTCCCGATCCCGACGACCTTTGCTGCGTGTCACTCCCCCATCTCTCTCCCCAAATCCTGTCAGTCTACTGTTCCTACAGTATCAATAAAGGCAGAAAAAGACCCCAAAAATATCTTAAATGAAGGGGAAAAAATTGAGTGAGCAACTATCGCTTGTAGTTGAGTAATAGTTGACCAGGAGCATCTAGACTTTGACTCAAGTACTTGGGGTTGAGTACTTTGTCCAGTCCACCACTGACCATTGGTATATGCAGGCACTGCAGGCAGTGAGGAAGTCGGTTTTTCACTTCCCCACATTAAAAGCTGTTTATTCGCATTTTCGCCACGGGATATGGGATCTGTTGTCATGGTCACGGTCCCAAAGCCTGTGCGGATGATGTGTGGACATGAGGGTATATGGACTAGTTTAACATTAATGACAGAATCGTTATACTACCACAATACTATTGATGAAGGGAGGAAATGTATGTATTCCTGTGAAGCTTTCCCATTGATCCCTGCATTCAAAAGCTTTGTGCATTGCCTCATCGACATTTCTTGAATGCGAAAAACCTTTCCTTGTAATTAAGTAAAATGTGGTTTTCATGAAGGGCTATGAAGCAGGGTGAGGGGGAAAAAACGTCCCGGAGTTTGGTCTCTTAGGACCTGCGTCAGGACATTCCAACACAGCAGAGAGAAGGACTTCTTTACAAAATATAAACAGCCTAGGAAGACTTAGTCATGAATTAACAAATATATAATCCTGCCTCAACCCAAACCGACGACAACCATCAATTTACACCAGATAGTAAATTGTGGGTCTTAATTTCACAGAGGAATTTTTTTTCCTTAGGGTGCAGTCTATGCAGCGGATTCTGACAATGCTTTTCAATGGGAACAGAATGTTGTTTTGTGGAAATCCGCAAATGGCAACAAACCGCTCCGTCCCCATTGAAAAGCATTGGCAGAATCCGCCCGCATAGGCAGAATCAAAGTTTGGTGTGACCGCACCCTTACAGTGTTTTACTCAGGATTAACTTTCAAATGAGTAAAGAAAAGAGAAAGAGAGAAAATCTTTTTGAGAAACCTGTTCAACAGCACTATGAAGAGAGTTGTGTTTCTCCGCTTCTTAATTCAAATCAGATATGATCTTACAACTATGTTGGGAATGATGTGTTTTCTTGCAACTTTATACTGTATAAGTCTACATTACCTTTCTGCTGACTCTAGTCGTTTCTCTCTGTACAGTATATGCAGTCTTATTTCCTGTAGAGTTTTGGTAATTGTCCAGTGATGTTAATCTTTGTGTAATCTATCTATACATGCACAAAATCTCTGTGAGTGAGTGTGCATATCATGTCCTTCGCCTTAGTCATAAAGTCATTACAAATGTTAGGTAATTAGTCCTTTTATTATAGTTGTTGCAGAGGTACGTTTTTTTAATTGTTCAGTCCAGGAGGACTAGTATTACTATCGTATCAGTTAATGATTATCCTTATAATGAACAACAATGATAGCATGGAACCCTTATAGGCTACAGTACCATACCTCCATGTTGGGTCCCTTCCTCGTTGCTGTGGCCGTGTTGGGCATAACAGGACGACAGGATATCTACCAGTCCCATCATCTCCAGCTGTAGGGAGTTAATCTTGGGGTCGGTGTGCTCCATTGGCACCCTGCCTTCACACAGGCATTCCCACTGCTCCTCCAGGAGACGCTTGATCCTCCTTATGTGATGTGCGGCCAAGGCTGAGTCCACAGCTTCGACTGAGACCTCCTCAAGCTCCATACCGTCTGGACCGTCTGGGATGGATGTTGGCGCCAAACTGCCTTGATTCTTTTGTCTGTGTGTAGTAACAGTCCATGCGTCTGTGGATGTGTCTGAACCACCCGAGAGAGCGGCCTCGCTTTGACAATTTGATGAGCCGTACGGCTTGTAATAAGCAGAGTTCTCCTCCGTCTCGTCTCCGTCCTGGTCTACCACCACCTTCTCGGCAAGCACCCACCCCCCGGGGTTCCTGGTCAGCTGTACGATTTTCTCGTCCTTTCTCCGGCTCTCCCCTCGCTGTTCCCTCAGCATCCCCAAGGCTCTCTGGAGCTCCATGCCGTTCTCGTGGAGCTTCTGCTCCAGCACCGCGACCTTGGCCTGCAGGGACGTCACTGTCAGCAGTTCATCCAGGTCTGTGCTGGTCCTCCACTCATGCGTGGGGTTCGAATCGTCCCGATCACCATCTTGATCGATGTGACTGTCGTGCCTCGGCCTCTTGACGTCACATGTGCCATAGTAGGAGGGGGAGGAAGGGTCCATCTTTCCGTTGACGGAAGCATGTCGTGGGCTCAGGCCCAGACGGAGTCTTTCTCTCTCTTCCTGGAGGATGCAGATCTGGGCTCTGAGCTCAGGGATGACTCTCATCTCCATCTCCAACTCACCCACACGCTCCAGAGCTTCTGAAAGGCGCCTCAGCGTCCCAGAAAAGTCCTGGTTTAGAGGGAAATCTGAGGACCGCTCTGCGAAGACGTCTTCACATGAGGCGTCCCTTCCGCCGAGGCAGTCCCTGGAGCTTCGGAGGCTCCCCGCGTCCTCTGTGGACTCGGACCCCTGCCTCAGCAACACTGTCAGAGGCAGGCTGGATGCTCGGAGGAGGTGGGGTCTTATGTGCTCCCCCAGGGGCTGCTCATCAAATTCCCTGATTCTGGCCTCCATTTCCGCCAGGGATCTGAAGCCCGCGGGGGAACCCGGGGACCTGTGGTCGTACGCCCAGGAGGCATAGCTGTGGTGGGGGTCCGAGACCCGTGACCTGGGGCCGAGAGCTCCAGTAGATCCCCAGGGACTGGGCCGGTAGCCGCATCCGGACAGGTTGAGGTGCCTGGGGAGGGTGCTGGATCGGGGGCCCTTGCTCCGCCGCTGGATGGGGACCCTCTTGATGGTGTTGCCTTTCTCGATGTCGTCTACGTACTTGAGGAAGTCCAGGTCCAGGCGGAAGCCATACGGTGTCTCAACGGAGTAAGGAGGCTTTCCCTTCACTCCGTTTTCCGTGGCTTTGTGTGATAAACTGTTTCCTGTTAATGAGAGAACTGTGTGTTAACATCTGTTGCCTGTAAGGAACGCCATCCAGGACGTTAATTTTAATCTGACAAAGTAAAACAAATGACCCATAAGGGTTACGTTAACTGTATGGATCTCGTATGATTAAGTGAAAGTCAAAAGAAAACATGGAACTTATTATATTAGAATGTTATTTTATTTATTTTACCAATTTGTCCTTCCATCATTTTGTTGTCTTCAGCCGTTGAGCGGTAGGATGTCACATAATCTGGTTGAACTGAAAACAAATTAGAAAATAAATAAAAATCAGTGAGACTTAGTTGAAACCGCTAAAGATTTTTCCAAGTCATGACACAAACAGCCCTTACAAGCAACAAAAGCCGTTATTGTTGAACTTTCCAATAAACATATTAAACATAAGTGTTGTTTGCTGGCCTGACAGCGGTTTTTGGCATCAATATACACTTGAGGTTTTTGCTTTGGTACAATTCCAAGTTGAGATTCAACCTCAGCTTTACGACCGGATGGAAGATCGTTCTAAACTCTGTGGAGATATTCATTATTTATATTCCATTCATAATGGTCCTTTTTTTCAGTCTCAGCTCATATAAAGTGCAAACAAGGACATACTTTTGCACACACTCTCTCTTTTGGTGACACACACACACACACGCACACACGCACGCACACACACACAGACAGACAGACACACACACGCACACACACACACAGGAACGCACGGTCTGTCTCCCTCATTCTGTTATTTATACAGAGCTGCAAATTATCGCCCTCATTTTCTCTTCGCCTTTCTCTCTTAACTGCCACAACTTGACTTCATCCATGCATAAGAGCGCTCGCACACAATGGCGGCCAGCCTGGCGTTCTCTTGATTATAACCCTGCCATCGCAGATGAGCTCTGAAAATAGCTCCGGCTGCAGCCCTGCTGAGCCCAGTGGCCATGGCCAGTGGAACAAACTTACAACTCCTACAGACACAAATACAGAAAGACAGACAGACAGCCATTGTTCTGACACTGCAGTGCACCGCTCTACTGCCTTTCTACTCTCTCTCTCCCTGTCATTACTTTCTCCTCAGTGGTGGAAAGTAACCGGTGGTGGAAAAAGTACTCACATTTTTTACTTAAGTAAAAGTATCAATACTGCGATGTAGAAATACTCTGTTACAAAGTAAAAGTCTGGAATTCACCTACTTTCATCTACTCATTCATCTACTTGAGTAAAAGTACAAAAGTATTGGTATCAAAAAGTACCAAAAGTAGAAAGTACTCATTATGCAGAATGTCCCATTTCACAAGTTTTCAAATGTATAAAATGTATAAAATTATTTTGAAAATAGCTGATCTACAAGCTCACAATGCGTCGCATCACGACGCATTGTGAGCTTGTAGATCGGCTATTTTCAAAAGGCCGAAATGTATACAGGCTGAAGTGGTTAATGTATGTTTTGTAATAATAATCTAAATCTACAAAGTAACTAGTAAAGTTTTCAAATAAAGTACAATATTTGCCTCTGAGATGTAGTGGAGTGGAAGTAAAAGTATTGAAAATTGGAAGTACTCCAGTAAAGTAAAAGCAATTGTAGATTTAGCAAGATTTGACTTATGGTATAGTAAGTATATTTTGATGCTTTTGTACTTTTACTCAAGTCAAATTATGATCACAGGCCTTTTACTTAACAGAGTATTTCTACAATGTGGTGTTGCAAATTTTACTCAAGTAAATAATCTGAGGGAGTACTTCTTCCACTACTGTTCAGTTTCTCCTTTAATTTCTTTCAAGTCTCTGGGCTTTTTCTCACTTGACTGCCTCTCTCTTTTCTGTGACCTATTTCATCTCAGAGGGTTTAGAATAGATACTACTTATGTTTGGCTGTGTGTGATGGGCCTACATGACTCATCTGGCTCCTGTCCCCTGCAATTTTGCTGACTCAGTCTTTTCACTCCTTTTCTCCCCCCCTTTCCCCATGTCTGCAACAAAAATGTGTTCACTTGGAGTTACAAGAAACTCAAAGATTATGTATTATTAGCTACTTAAGCCCTCTTTGTCGTACAACAAATAGCGGATCTACAAGCTCATATGCATGCGTTTTAAGCGTGTAGGTCGACTATTTTGGACAATTAAAAAAAAAAAAAAAAAAATCCAACTTTTTTTTTCTTTTGTAAGAATTTCGCCTAAAATGACATTTCCAAAATAGGGACACCAGGTCTCCTCACCCACACCACCTCCTCTCTCTCTCTCCATACAGTATGTCTGTCTCTCTCTATCCCTCTCCCTTCCCATTCTCATACTGTTGTCTCCCTACAGTACCTCTGTCAACCAACCCCCCCCCCCCCCCCCCCGCCCAACCACCAGCCTCCGAGGCAACTGTCTGTCCTCTCCCGTCACCACAGCCACAGACCCACAGAGCCCCCAAACCATGACAGCTATGCAGTAAACACACAAACAGCACAAAAACAGCAGACCTCCGGCCTTCTCTAACTTCTCCAACAGCGTAGTGTTTTCATCCACAGTATCTACAGTAGGGATTCTCAGCCTTTTGTATTTCAATGAGCCTAACAGTTTGATATGGATTATAGACCAAGGGACCCCCATTTTATATCATCGCGGTCGAGCAGAAACCTCCTATCTCCATTATTCTAACCTTTTGTGTTTTTTTTCGTAAATTAACGCCCTACTTGATCATCCTACAGCGTCACACAAAAATAGCAAAAGTAGCAGATCCACAAGCTCGAAACATGGTGCCAAGCGACGTGTTTCTAGCTTGTAGATCTGCTACTTTTGCCATTTTGTCGAATTTGAATCCTGAACAGTTAGAGCACTGGAGATATGAGGTTTCCACCCGACAGAGCCCCAATGTACGATGTAACATCCTCAGTGTTCATTTAACTCTGAGAGTGTACAAAGGTTTATAATGTCCTTTTACAGTATGTCACCACACCATGACAACAACTCTAAGCCCACTCTTGACTACTTAACCCGATAAAACCGGGAAAGCATCTGTGTCATTTTATACTTTGGCTGTTGTAAAATAGCAGATATACGTAAGCTCATAGCGTGTCACTTCGCGCCGCGCTACAAAAAGATTACTAAAACAAATGTTTGTAATACTTTACAAACAGTGTTCGGCCCATTCTGGTATTGAGTCTGTGGATAACTTCACATACAGCACTAACCCAGAGAAAAGCACTGGAGCAAAACAAGGACACCAATCTGTCAAAACAACAAAGAGATGGATCCATGACATTGCTGTTTTGCTGTTTTGTTTCTTTAGCCACTTTAAAGCCTGGTGTCCCAAATTTGGGCATTTCATTATAGGCGAGAATTTTCCAAAGAATTCCTAAAATAATGAAAATAGCATCGGTTATGTTTGCCATGCGATACCGTTGTGTGAAGAAGTATAACATATGTGTTCAATGGGAGTACCAGGATGGGTTTCTTCACTATCATACAGAGCACAAGCAAGCTTTGTCCATTGTCTTGGCACAGAGGGAAGTTGATGTGACCTTTGGGTGTTTATTGGAACTGTGACTTTCAAATACAGTATACTGTTACAGTAACTGAGTGATTCTCAACTATTTTGAATTTCAAGGACCCCCAGTTTGATTTGCATTAGGATGAAAAATAATAATATCAAATATTCGGCTGGAGACCCACGAAAATTCACTTGTAGTTGAGTGATATTATTTTGATCAGGAGTATCTGTACTTTGACTCAAGTACTGGCGTCGAATACTTTGTCCGCCACTGGTAGTATGGAAATAGATGATTTCAGAAGGCTGTTTATCTTTCAGTTGGCTGAAACGTAAACACGGTGTCAGGGTGGAGAAAGCCCTTCAAACGTCTGACCACAGAGCCAGGGGCCCAAGGCGATGACAGAGGGACAGTGACTCAATAAACTTCACATCATGCCAACAAGTGCCTTCTGTTCGCCGCTAGCAGATGCTGTTGTCATTTGCTGTGTTACCATGTGCCTGTGTGTACGTGCATGTGTGCACATCCTAGGGCTGGCATTTAACTGAAAATATATCAAAACCGACGTTTAGAACCTCTAACCGACTTAATCTTGCTCATGTAATAGAGAAGCAGGGTTTTTTAATATACATTTCTTTGTACGTTTCAATCGACATGAAAAAAATCAACTAAATTATTGTGAGCTTGTTGATCTGCTAGCTTGTTGATCTGCTTTTTTAACTATATATACATTTATAATCGTTCATTAATCGAATCGTAATCGAGGCAAAAGTTTGAAATAATCGTAGGGCCCAGCCCTATAGTGTGCGCGTCTCCAACTGTTATTTACTGTAACTCGGGCCACTAATCAACAGCATACAGTAGAGTACAGCAGCTGTCGCTGTGTTAAATCTCAATCATTACACTATTTCCCTCTGGTTCATCAAGTTCAGTTGAGAGGCCGTCAGCCCTGACCTTCAAGGAATGGCCAGAATCACATCACATCACATGTCTGCCAACCAGCAAGGGCGGAAAGTAACTAAGTACATTTACTCAAGTACTGTATTAAGTTAAGTACAATTATGAGGTACTTTTACTTTACTTGAGTATTTCATTTTTTTAAATACTTTATACCATTATATCTCCGAGGCAAATATTTACTCCACTGCAATTATTTGACAGCTTTAGTTACTTTTCTAGATTTAGATTATTATTATTACAAAACATGCATTAACCACTTTAGCCCTATTTTATACTTCTGCTGTTTTCAACAGATTGTGAAATATTTTGATAAAAATAATTAATAATGCAATGGGCCATTCATAAAGATTACTTTTACTTTGGTACTTCAAGTATATTTTGATGCCAATACTTTTTTACTTTTACCCAAGTCAAATCTTTAATACAGGCCTTTTACTTGTAACACAGCATTTTTATATTGTGGTATGGCTACTTTTACTTACGTAAAGAATCCGAGTACTCCTTCCACAACTGCCAAACAGAGTAGGATGCTGTTTGTAGGACAAACATTGGAAATTAACTTTCGTTGCCAAATGGGATGTCAACTATTTGACAGTATAGGCACATATGCCACAACCTGCAATAACCTTCTGTACTTTGCACTATGCTCTTTCATTGACTGATATTCTTGCCCTGTTTTTATTGTTTATTGTGTGTTTTAGGTTGTTTTATCATGTTTTCGTATCGTATTGGAGCTTCCGAGCGTACGTTGTATGTACCTAACCAGTGCAATAAAGTGACAATGAAGTGAATCTGAATCTGAATACTGTACTACACTTCTACAATATGTCTGGGAGGGGCACAAACACCCAGGAGACACTAACTTGTCCCTTGATTGATTGAAAACCGTTGCTGTCGGGGCAGAAACCTCATATACGTATCCATATTTTAACTTTTTGTGTTTTTTTCATAAATGAATGCCCTACTTGATCATACTACAGCATCACACAAAAGTAGCAGATCTACAAGTTCGAAACGCGGCGTCAAGCGGTGCGTTTTGAGCTTGTCGATCTACTACTTTTAGATGCTTTTGAATTTTAATCCTGAAAAACTGTTTTGGACATATATGAGGTTTCCACCCGACAGAGACCAAATGATGGTTTGACATACAGTACCTGTACTGCAGCTTCTGTGTTTTGAAGATACTGAGTGATGCTTTAAACTACACTTTCCAAAATGGTGTACTGTGGACTGTTTGTTTGTACAGGCTGCCCTCAGAAAAACAAACTGATATAGGCGTCCAAACCGTGAACTGCAGTATCACACAACACCTCCTCTACCTCTCACATAAACAGTGGTGGAAGAAGCACACTCAGATTAAAAGCAATACCACAATGTAGAAATACGAGTAAAAGTCCTGTATTAAAAATGTTACTTATAAGTACAAAAGTATTCAAAATGCGACGCGTTGTGAGATCAGCTATTTTCGAATAGACAAAGTATAAAATAGGCCTTGTTTTGTAATAATAATCCAAATCTACAAAGTAACTAGTCATTTAAGTTTTCAAATTGCAGTGGACTAAAAAGTACATTATTTGCCTCAGAGATGTAGCGGAGTAGAAGTATAAAGTATTGAACACATCGACATAAATCAAGTGAAGTTAAAAGTGCCTCAAAATTGTACTTAAAGCACAGTACTTGAGTAAATTGACTTAGTTACTTTCCGCCACTGCACATAAATATAGAGTCGCGCGCACATTTCTTCCTGACCATATATACCACAGGAGAAGCAATCCAGCGCTAACTCTCGACACTCTTCGCCTCTCTCTCTCTCCGCATTCTCAGGCCGTGGGTCTTAATTGTCACCACTTAGACCAGCAGGGCCCACCTCACAGGAAACCCACCAAACGAAACATGAAATATTCACTTAACCCAAGACCGGGAACGCATTTGTGTCATTTTTTTTATTTCTTTGGCAATTAAGAAAATAGATATACAAGCTCATAGCCCATGCACCGAGTGCCGCGATACGAGCTTGTAGATCTGCAATTTTTTTCGGAAAATCGTGAAAACTTTTGCAAATCTCTGAATGTATGTTTTTTTTTAAAGAGAACCGTTTTAACTCAAATCGTTGCTACTGGGGATTCTACAAATGTCTTCTAAATCCTAACAGTTTTCTTAAAAAACTTATGTTTCAGTGGTCAGTGGTCCTCAACATCTTTCATGCACCCCCCCCCCCCAGGGACCTCCAGAAGCAAAGATTTTTGTTAAAAATGTTTGCTTTAAACGATATATATATTGAAAGATTTGCACCATGATTTTCACGATTTTTCAAAAATAGCAGATCTACAAGCTTGTAGATCTGCTATTTTTTAACAGCCAAATAAATCTTAAAATGACACAGATGCGTTCCTTGATTGAATGGGTTAACCCCAAATAGGCCCCTATACCTGCCAATGCAACGCTGCAGCACTAGCCCAACACTGAGCCCGATCCAAAAGTCGACCCTCTCAAGGCAAATTACTTCTTCTTTTTTTTCCCTACATCAAGGTTTTCCCTTTTATCCCGCTAAATCCACAGCCCCACTTCAAAGGCCCTTTGGATGAGGAGGAAGTCTGCGTTATTCGGGCAGCGGCGATTCTCCTTCATCCGTGGACTTTGGACCGTTATTTCCTGTTCTTCCCGGAGAGATATGTGTCCCGCACTCACAACGGCCTTTCTCCTTCTCCCCACATCACCAGAAACCATAGCGAACCCAATCATCTCCGTCTCCACAAGCAATCTTTCACTAAAACCACCAATGAAATGTGAACTTATGACACAGGCATCCATTCCACAGGAGACATGTTAAACGCTGGCTACCTCAGACAAGGGACAATGACACATTTGCTGTTACAATAAAAAAATCACACCCTGTGTGAAGTGGGCGGTGTCTTCCTAGCTAACCACAATACTGAATGGAGTCAACCAATGATATATGATATATGCTTTGATCTTAAAGAGCCACTTCTAGGAAGACTTTCTATTTTCTTCTCAATATCGGTTTTCCCTTTTCTCATTTCAGCCATAATGATCTTTGACTTCTACTTTACTGTTCTCACGAAATGCACAGTATCTAAGTAATATACTAGTGTTACATCACAGTGGTTTTAGATTAGTTTCGTCATATGTATCACTAGCCAATCACAGCATGTGTCTTGCTAGCTAATCACAATACTGAATGGAGTCGATCAATCATGTACAAAAGATAAATACATTTATTGAAACACTCTTTATGATGGACAAAACCATAACTTAAAAAAAAACAATCTATGTTTTTTTTTAAGTTATGGTTGCTTATATAGGGCTATGCACATGTGTCATGTGACACTGGCCAATCGCAGTCCTGAATAGATTGTGATTGGCCAATCACAGCGCAGGATAATTGTACAAATTTCCAAACCTCACTTTCAGGGGCGGTTTCACTGCCCAAGATATTTGTACATTTTTCCAAATCTCACTTATAGGGGCGGTTTCACCGCCCAAAAACTGAAACCAAACTGTTAGGCTCTTACAGTATACAGTAATACTTGCGGAAATACATTTTATTTAATTCAAAGACTATAGCACATAGCTTAAGTTAATTGATGGCAACATCAGTCCAAAGTCCTTGTTGAATATTTTTTATAGCCCTTCTGGGAGCTATTTTATAGAGGGG